>NW_026513046.1:0-31481 GCF_027579735.1 Bombina bombina
TAAGTTGTTATCTTGGAAAGTTTTGTTTTTGGTAGCTATCTCTTCTGCTCGAAGAGTCTGTTATCTGCCTTACAGTGTGATTCACCTTACCTGGTGTTCCACGCAGATAAGGTAGTTTTGCGTACCAAACCTGGTTTTCTTACTAAAGTTGTTTCTAACAAGAATATTAATATTAAGAAATTGTTGTTCCTTCTCTGTGTCCTAACCCTTCTTCGAAGAAGGAACGTCAGTTACACAATCTTGATGTGGTTCGTGCTTTAAAGTTCTATTTACAAGCAACTAAGGATTTCAGGCAAACATCTTCCTTGTTTGTGATCTCTTCTGGTAAGAGGAGAGGTCAGAAAGCGACTGCTACCTCTTTCCTTTTGGCTGAAAAGCATCATCCGTGTGGCCTATGAGACTGCTGGCCAGCAGCCTCCTGAGACTATTACTGCTCATTCTACCAGAGCAGTGGCTTCCACATGGGCTTTTAAAAACGAGGCGTCTGTTGAACAGATTTGTAAGGCAGCGACTTGGTCTTCGCTGCATACTTTTTCCAAATATTACAAATTCGATACTTTTGCTTCTTCGGAGGCTTTTTTTGGGAGAAAGGATTTACAAGCAGTGGTGCCTTCTGTTTAAGGTACCTGTCTTGTTCCCTCCCTTCATCCGTGTCCTAAAGCTTTGGTATTGGTATCCCACAAGTAAAGGATGAATCCGTGGACTGGATACACCTTACAAGAGAAAACAGAATTTATGCTTACCTGATAAATTACTTTCTCTTGTGGTGTATCCAGTCCACGGCCCGCCCTGGCTATTAAGTCAGGTAGATTTTTTTGTTTAAACTACAGTCACCACTGCACCCTATGGTTTCTCCTTTTTCTTCCTAACCTTCGGTCGAATGACTGGGGGGTGGAGCTAGAGGGGGAGCTATATGGACAGCTCTGCTGTGTGCTCTTTGCCACTTCCTGTAGGGAAGGAGAATATCCCACAAGTAAAGGATGAATCCGTGGACTGGATACACCACAAGAGAAAGTAATTTATCAGGTAAGCATAAATTCTGTTTATTTTTTATCCCTCCCTCTCTAGTGACACTTGCGTGGAGTTCCAAATCTTGGGTATTGCTATCCCATACGTCACTAGCTCATGGACTCTTGCCAATTGCATGAAAGAAAACATAATTTATGTAAGAACTTACCTGATAAATTCATTTCTTTCATATTGGCAAGAGTCCATGAGGCCCACCCTTTTTTATGGTGGTTATGATTTTTTTTGTATAATGCACAATTATTTCCAAATTCCTTTGATGCTTTCTACTCCTTTCTTTATCACCCCACTGCTTGGCTATTCGTTAAACTGTATTGTGGGTGTGGTGAGGGGTGTATTTATAGGCATTTTGAGGTTTGGGAAACTTTGCCCCTCCTGGTAGGATTGTATATCCCATACGTCACTAGCTCATGGACTCTTGCCAAAATGAAAGAAATTAATTTATCAGGTAAGTTCTTACATAAATTTTTTTTTCTCTGCTGTTGCACGATGTTTGGGATATATTTCTTCTCCTTGATGATGCCCGGTTGCTCCTTGTGGGTTGGGCGTTGTCTCCCCTTGTTCTCGTGATCCATTCTGGTCTCCGTGGACTTGTTCTTCCTTTTGAAGGTTTTATTTTTTCCTTTTATGGATTTTGCTGTACCTTTTTAGGTATCCCTTGGCTTACCCTTGTCTCCCCCTTTGGGGATTTTGGTACTGTATTAGTAAGGGGAGCGACTGCTGGATGACGGTGCTCCTAGAGGAGTGTTGGCTCAGTGAGTTTGCTTGTGGTCTCTAGTTAGCCTTTCGGACTATCTGCGGGCCAGTGTCCTTGGGGCCTTTTCAGTCTAGTTCTTTTGCCCGGCTCCAACGAAGCAGAGTTTGGTTGTGGTTTCAGGCCTGGTGCCCTCAGAATGGGCCGCCTATTGTACCCTCCTGTATTGGCATTTAGTGTCCTCTATAGCTTGGGTATTGTTTTCTTAAAAGTAATGAATGCCGCTGTGGACTCTTTCCATTTATGAAGAAAAACTTAAATCATATTTACCTGATATCCTTTTTTCAGTGGGGTGTCGTTTTTTTTATTCTTCTGGCACCTTTTCACCCTGGTATTTCTTCTGTTCCTTGTTCCTCGGCAGAAAGACTGGGGAATGATGTTAGTGGGAGGAGTATTTACGCCTTTGGCTGGGGTGTCTCTGCCTCCTCCTGGTGGCCAGGTTCTTATTTCCCAAAAGTAATGAATGGAGCTGTGGGCTCTTTCCATCAGAAGAAAAGGAATTTATCAGGTAAGCATAATTTGTTTTTCAGTTGACAACTGTCTACCCTATTGGCTGGTTTGTGTTGTGTGAATGTTGTCCATGTGAAGTATGACGGTCTCTCCCCTGTTGCATGGAGCTCTGTATATGTGTATGCCGATTGTTTCATTTTGTAAGTGTGAACCTTTCTTCATCTATATAATTACATTATTCAGCGTTTAAAACCCACCAATCCAGCTGCCCAGAAAGCACTGACAACACCCACGCATTACAAGCTAACCCCTCGTCCTGCGACCAGGGTACGTCCTAAAGCTCTAAACACTGGATCTGCCAAAACTCAGCTTTTTGATGGACTTGATGATGATGAACCTTCCCTGTCCAACGGAGCTTTCATGCCCAAGTACGTACATTTTAATAACTTCTGACTTTCTTACCTTATTTCAGTATGGTGCGCAACATATAATGCACCTCTCCTTATTCTTGTGAAAACTAAGTGGAAGAACTAAATCCCCAGCAGCACAGATATGTAAAACCTCACTGACCTCTTTGGAAATCTTTCGCTCTGATCTCAGGTCTCTTTACCTGTTGGCAATATAGCAGTGAGCTGTAGCTCCGCTTTATTCTGAACTGTTTGGTGTTTTCATAGAGCGAAGGAATGACAGCTGTCATCCCCTTTTATTAAAGTGATAGTTTTCATCCATGTGAGAGCAATATTTAGATTAAATTAAGCCAGTAAGTCATAAAAGTAAAATTAGAGCAGTATCAGCTGTGCAGGCTCAGTGAGCATTAGAGGGTGGGGGCACCTACCAGCTGGGGTGCATTAGAAGGAAAGGTTGGACACCTACCTGCTGGGGGTGCATTAGAGGGAGGGGGAGTGTTGGGCACCTACCTGCCAGGGGGGGGGGGGGGTGCATTAGAGGGAGGACGGGTTGGGCAACTACCTGCCAGGTTTGCAAGGGAGGGAGGAGGGTTGGCACCTACCTGCCGGGGGTTGCATGGGAGGGAAGGTTGGGCACCTACCTGCCGGGGGTGCATGGGAGGGTGGTTTGGGCACCTACCTGCCCGGGGGTGCATGGGAGGGCAGGTTGGGCACCTACCTGCCCGGGGGTGCATGGGAGGGGAGGGTTGGGCACCTACCTGCCCGGGGGTCCATGGGAGGGGAGGGTTGGGCACCTACCTGCCCGGGGGTGCATGGGAGGGGAGGGTTGGGCACCTACCTGCCCGGGGGTGCATGGGAGGGGAGGGTTGGCACCTACCTGCCGGGGGTGCATGGGAGGGGAGGGTTGGCACCTACCTGCCGGGGGTGCATGGGAGGGGAGGGTTGGCACCTACCTGCCGGGGGTGCATGGGAGGGGAGGGTTGGGCACCTATCAGCTGGGGGTGCATTAGCAGAACTAATACTAGCTTATAAATCACTTTTTTTTATGTGTTTATAAAAGGGAATAGAAACAGGCTTTAATAGAATATGTAACACAGGAGATTATAAGGTACACTTAATAAGTTTGTACAAAAAATAAAAAAATATTCCAGTTTTCTTCTGTCTGAATCATGTTTGATTTTGACTTCTATTATAATAATGAAAAGGAACTTTCTCTTAAGTGTATCCAGTCCACGGATCATCCATTACTTGTGGGATATTCTCCTTCCCAACAGGAAGTTGCAAGAGGATCACCCACAGCAGAGCTGCTATATAGCTCCTCCCCTAACTGCCATACCCAGTCATTCTCTTGCAACTCTCAACAAAGATGGACGTAGTAAGAGGAGAGTGGTGTATTATAGTTAGTTTCTTAACTTCAATCAAAAGTTTATTTTTAAATGGTACCGGAGTATACTGTTTTATCAAAGGCAGCATTAGAAGAAGAATCTGCCTGTGATTTCTATGATCTTAGCAGAAGTAACTAAGATCCATTGCCGTTCTCACATATTCTGAGGAGTGAGGTAACTTCAGAGGGGGAATGGCGTGCAGGTTTTCCTGCAATAAGGTATGTGCAGTTAACATATTTCTAGGGATGGAATTTGCTAGAAAAATGCTGCTGATACTGGATTAATGTAAGTTAAGCCTAAATGCAGTGATTTAATAGCGACTGGTATCAGGCTTATTAACAGAGATACATACTCTTATAAAAGTGTAATATAAAACGTTTGCTGGCATGTTATTCGTTTTTATATATGCTATGGTGATGAAACTTATTGGGGCCTAGTTTTTTCCACATGGCTGGCTTTATTTTTGCCTAGAAACAGTTTCCTGAGGCTTTCCACTGTTATAGTATAAAAGTTACAGTTGGTGCAGTTAAAATTACAAACTGTGACATTCAGCTTCCCTCAGCAGTCCCCTGCATGCTATAGGACATCTCTGAAGGGCTCAAAAGGCTTCAAAAGTAGGAGCTGTGGCAGTTGTTATGACTGTTTAAAAAACATATTTTTCGTTTTGTTAATCTGTTTTTTGTATTAAGGGGTTAATCATCCATTTGCAAGTGGGTGCAATGCTCTGCTAACTTGTTACATACACTGTAAAAATTTCGTTAGTGTAACTGCCTTTTTTCACTGTTATTTCAAATTTTGCCAATTTTTTCTCTTAAAGGCACAGTAACGTTTTTTATATTGCTTGTTAACTTTGTTTAAAGTGTTTTCCAAGCTTGCTAGTCTGTACAAACATGTCTGACACAGAGGAAACTACTTGTTCATTATGTTTAAAAGCCATGGTGGAGCCCCATAGGAGAATGTGTACTAAATGTATTGATTTCACCTTAAACAGTAAAGATCAGTCTTTATCTATAAAAGAATTGTCACCAGAGGGGTCTGTCGAGGGGGAAGTTATGCCGACTAACTCTCCCCACGTGTCGGACCCTTCGCCTCCCGCTCAAGGGACGCACGCAAATATGGCGCCAAGTACATCAGGGATGCCCATAGCGATTACTTTGCAGGACATGGCTGCAATCATGAATAATACCCTGTCACAGGTATTGGCCAGATTGCCTGAATTGAGAGGCAAGCGCGATAGCTCTGGGGTTAGACGAGATACAGAGCGCGTAGATGCTGTAAGAGCCATGTCTGATACTGTGTCACAATATGCAGAACCTGAGGACGGAGAGCTTCAGTCTGTGGGTGACGTCTCTGAATCGGGGAGACCTGATTCAGAGATTTCTAATTTTAAATTTAAGCTTGAGAACCTCCGTGTGTTACTTGGGGAGGTATTAGCTGCTCTGAATGACTGTGACACAATTGCAGTGCCAGAGAAATTGTGTAGGCTGGATAAATACTATGCAGTGCCGCTGAGGACTGATGTTTTTCCAATACCTAAAAGGCTTACAGAAATTATTAGTAAGGAGTGGGATAGACCCGGTGTGCCCTTTTCCCCACCTCCTATATTTAGAAAAATGTTTCCAATAGATGCCACTACACGGGACTTATGGCAGACAGTCCCTAAGGTGGAGGGAGCAGTTTCTACTTTAGCAAAGCGTACCACTATCCCGGTTGAGGACAGTTGTGCTTTTTCAGATCCAATGGATAAAAAAATTAGAGGGTTACCTTAAGAAAATGTTTATTCAACCAGGTTTTATTTTACAGCCCCTTGCATGCATTGCGCCTGTCACTGCTGCGGCGGCGGCGTTCTGGTTTGAGGCCATCCATACAGCTCCATTGACTGAAATTATTGACAAGCTTAGAACACTTAAGCTAGCTAACTCATTTGTTTCTGATGCCATTGTTCATTTGACTAAACTAACGGCTAAGAATTCCGGATTCGCCATCCAGGCGCGTAGGGCGCTATGGCTTAAATCCTGGTCAGCTGATGTGACTTCAAAGTCTAAATTACTCAACATTCCTTTCAAGGGGCAGACCTTATTCGGGCCTGGTTTGAAAGAAATTATTGCTGACATTACTGGAGGTAAGGGTCATACCCTTCCTCAGGACAGGGCCAAATCAAGGGCCAAACAGTTTAATTTTCGTGCCTTTCGAAATTTCAAGGCAGGTGCAGGATCAGCTCCCTCTACTTCAAAACAAGAGGGAACTTTTCCTCAATCTAAGCAGGCCTGGAAACCTACCCAGTCCTGGAACAAGGGCAAGCAGGTCAGAAAGCCTGCTGCTGCCTCCAAGACAGCATGAAGGAGCGGCCCCCTATCTGACAACGGATCTAGTAGGGGGCAGACTCACTCTCTTCGCCCAGGCGTGGGCAAGAGATGTTCGGGATCCCTGGGCGTTGGAGATCATATCTCAGGGATATCTTCTGGACTTCAAAGCTTCTCCCCCACAAGGGAGATTTCACCTTTCAAGATTTTCTGCAAACCAGATAAAGAAAGAGGCATTGCTAAGCTGCGTGCAAGACCTCCTTGTAATGGGAGTGATCCATCCAGTTCCGCGGACGGAACAAGGACAGGGGTTTTATTCAAATCTGTTTGTGGTTCCCCAAAAAGAGGGAACCTTCAGACCAATTTTGGATCTAAAGATCCTAAACATATTCCTCAGAGTTCCATCATTCAAGATGGAAACTATTCGAACCATTTTACCCATGATCCAAGAGGGTCGGTACATGACCACAGTGGACTTAAAGGATGCCTACCTTCACATTCCGATCCACAAGAATCATCATTGGTTCCTGAGGTTTGCCTTTCTAGACGGGTATTACCAGTTTGTAGCTCTTCCATTTGGGTTGGCTACAGCCCCAAGAATTTTTACAAAGGTTCTGGGCTCACTTCTGGCGGTTCTAAGACCGCGAGGCATAGCGGTGGCTCCTTACCTAGACGACATCCTGATACAGGCGTCAAGCTTTCAAATTGCCAAGTCTCATACAGAGATAGTTCTGGCATTTCTGAGGTCGCATGGGTGGAAAGTGAACGAAGAAAAGAGTTCTCTATCTCCTCTCACAAGGGTTTCCTTCCTAGGGACTCTGATAGATTCTATAGAAATGAAAATTTACTTGACGGAGTCCAGGTTATCAAAACTTCTAAATGCTTGCCGTGTTCTTTACTCCATTCCGCGCCCCACGGTGGCTCAGTGCATGGAAGTAATCGGCTTAATGGTAGCGGCGATGGACATAGTGCCATTTGCGCGCCTGCATCTCAGACCGCTGCAATTATGCATGCTCAGTCAGTGGAATGGGGATTACACAGATTTGTCCCCTCTACTAAATCTGGATCAGGAAACCAGAGATTCTCTTCTCTGGTGGTTATCTCGGGTCCATCTGTCCAAAGGTATGACCTTTCGCAGGCCAGATTGGACCATTGTAACAACAGACGCCAGCCTTCTAGGTTGGGGTGCAGTCTGGAACTCCCTGAAGGCTCAGGGTTCATGGACTCAGGAGGAGAAACTCCTCCCAATAAATATTCTGGAGTTAAGAGCAATATTCAATGCTCTTCTAGCTTGTCCTCAGTTAGCAACACTGAGGTTCATCAGATTTCAGTCGGACAACATCACGACTGGCTTACATCATCCATCAAGGGGGGACCAGGAGTTCCCTAGCGATGTCAGAAGTCTCCAAGATAATTTGCTGGGCAGAGACTCACTCTTGCCACCTGTCAGCGATCCATATCCCAGGGGTAGAGAACTGGGAGGCGGATTTTCTAAGTCGTCAGACTTTTCATCCGGGGGAGTGGGAACTCCATCCGGAGGTGTTTGCTCAATTGGTTCTCCGTTGGGGCAAACCAGAACTGGATCTCATGGCGTCTCGCCAGAACGCCAAGCTTCCTTGTTACGGATCCAGGTCCAGGGACCCAGAAGCGGCACTGATAGATGCTGTAGCAGCGCCTTGGTTCTTCAACCTGGCCTATGTGTTTCCACAGTTTCCTCTGCTCCCTCTGCTCCCTCGTCTGTTTGCCAAAATCAAACAGGAGAGAGCATCAGTGATATTGATAGCGCCTGCGTGGCCACGCAGGACCTGGTATGCAGACCTAGTGGACATGTTATCCTCTCCACCATGGACTCTGCCTCTGAGACAAGACCTTCTAATACAAGGTCCTTTCAATCATCCGAATCTACTTTCTCTGAGACTGACTGCATGGAGATTGAACGCTTGATCCTATCAAAGCGTGGCTTCTCCGAGTCAGTAATTGATACCTTAATACAGTCACGAAAGCCTGTCACCAGGAAAATTTACCACAAGATTTGGCGTAAATATCTTCATTGGTGTGAAACCAAGAATTACTCATGGAGTAGGGTTAGGATTCCTAGGATATTGTCCTTCCTCCAAGAGGGTTTGGACAAAGGACTATCAGCTAGTTCTTTAAAGGGACAGATTTCTGCTCTGTCTATTCTTTTACACAAGCGTCTGGCAGAAGTTCCAGACGTTCAGGCATTTTGTCAGGCTTTAGTTAGAATTAAGCCTGTGTTTAAACCTGTTGCTCCCCCATGGAGCTTAAACTTGGTTCTTAAAGTTCTTCAAGGGGTTCCGTTTGAAACCCTTCATTCTATTGATATCAAACTTCTATCATGGAAAGTTCTTTTTCTGATGGCTATTTCCTCGGCTCGAAGAGTCTCTGAGTTATCTGCCTTACATTGTGATTCTCCTTATCTGATCTTTCATTCAGATAAAGTTGTTCTGCGTACAAAACCTGGGTTTTTACCTAAGGTGGTTTCTAACAAGAATATCAATCAAGAGATTGTTGTTCCATCATTATGCCCTAATCCTTCAAAGAAGGAACGTCTCTTGCATAATCTAGACGTGGTCCGTGCATTGAAGTTTTACTTGCAGGCTACTAAAGTTTTTCGCCAAACATCTCACCTGTTTGTTATTTACTCTGGACAGAGGAGAGGTCAAAAGGCCTTGGCAACCTCTTTCTTTTTGGCTTCAGAGTATAATCCGTTTAGCATATGAGACTGATGGACAGCAGCCCCCTGAAAGAATTACAGCTCATTCTACTAGAGCTGTGGCTTCCACCTGGGCCTTTAAAAATGAGGCCTCTGTTGAACAGATTCGCAAGGCTGCGACTTGGTCTTCGCTTCATACCTTTTCAAAATTTTACAAATTTGATACTTTTGCTTCTTCGGAGGCTGTTTTTGGGAGAAAGGTTCTACAGGCAGTGGTTCCTTCCGTTTAAGTTCCTGCCTTGTCCCTCCCATCATCCGTGTACTTTATCTTTGGTATTGGTATCCCACAAGTAATGGATGATCCGTGGACTGGATACACTTAACAAGAGAAAACATAATTTATGCTTACCTGATAAATTTATTTCTCTTGTAGTGTATCCAGTCCACGGCCCGCCCTGTCCTTTTAAGGCAGGTCTAAATTTTAATTAAACTTCAGTCACCACTGCACCCTATGGTTTCTCCTTTCTCTGCTTGTTTCGGTCGAATGACTGGGAGTGGCAGTTAGGGGAGGAGCTATATCGACAGCTCTGCTGTGGGTGATCCTCTTGCAACTTCCTGTTGGGAAGGAGAAAATCCCACAAGTAATGGATGATCCGTGGACTGGATACACTACAAGAGAAATAAATTTATCAGGTAAGCATAAATTATGTTTCATGTTGTACGATGAATGAACCTGTATTCTGCTTATTGCTTCTTCCCTATAATAATCTCTCATTCTGTCACTTATTATTGCAGTGTTGCATATAACTTTTGTCTAACTCATTTAAACATGATCGGCCCCAGAGCAGCAATGCAGTACTGGGAGCTTGCTTAAAGGGACTTTAAACACTTGTCATTAGGTTGTTTTGTTTTTTTTATTCATAATGTTTATTTTGTTTTTTTAAATGCAATTCGCTATCTATTTTTATTATATGTTTACTTTTTTTACATTTATTTCACTTTCTGACCGCTCCGTGCAGACATGGCAGAAAGTTATGTAGACAAACCCAGAAGTCTCTGCTTTGCTGTGAGCGCGCACGTATGTAGACAGCACACTGAGCACAGCATAACTAAAACTACTGCTGCTGTAAAGTTTGCAGCGATTATCTTAGCGTTTTTCCCTAAATAGTATCTTTTGAACTGGCCTCATCTGTAAGCTAATATTTCATTATCATTTTTAAAACCAAAATGTATTTACTCTATTTTTTAATCATACTTGTTGTAGTGCGAGTGAAAGAGGGACCGCCCAACACACTGCTCAGGGAGACAGCTGCTCTCTGTTTTTTCTATCCAAGCTTCCGGAGTCCCGCTCAGTTTATTGCAAATCTTATGCAGCTCACACTCTATGCACCTCAGGTTATGTGACAGCATCAGTGGTTTGTCTATTTAGCAGGCATTCCAAAGATCCTTAAAGATAGTGTAGGGAAAGGGAATGCTTTATTTGTTTTGTTTTAAGAGTATGTAGAGGTCAGCCACAGTGTTCTGTTCTATGTACATCAATTTATAATGTCACATAACCTGAGGTGCATAGAGAGCGTGAGCTGCATAAGATTTGCAATAAACTGAGCGGGACTCCGGAAGCTTGGATAGAAAAAACAGAGGGGTAAAAGATAAGAGTATATTTATGAGACAGCAGCTGTCTCCCTGAGCAGTGTGTTGGGCGGTCCCTCTTTCACTCGCACTACAACAAGTATGATTAAAAAATAGAGTAAATACATTTCTCTTGTAAGGTGTATCCAGTCCACGGATCATCCATTACTTGTGGGATATTCTCATTCCCAACAGGAAGTTGCAAGAGGACACCCACAGCAGAGCTGTCTATATAGCTCTTCCCCTAACTGCCATAACCAGTCATTCTCTTGCAACTCAACAAGCATGGAGGTAGTAAGAGAGAAGTGGTGAAATGTAGCTGTTATTTTGCTTCAATCAAAAGTTTATTTTTAAATGATACCGGAGTTGTACTATTTTGTTCCAGGCAGAAAAATAGAAGAATCTGCCTGTGATTTCTATGATCTTAGCAGGTTGTAACTAAGATCCATTGCTGTTCTCACACATGACTGAAGAGAGAGATAACTTCAGCGGGGGAATGGTGTGCAGATTATCCTGCTATGAGGTATGTGCAGTTAAGATTTTTCTAGAAGATGTGAATGCTAGAAAATGCTGCTGATGCCAAATTTATGTAAGGTAAGCCTGAATACAGTGATTTAATAGCGACTGGTATCATGCTTACTTTCTGAGGTAATACTCTTTTATATTTACAATATAAAACGTTTGCTGGCATGTTTAAACGTTTTTATATATACTTTGGTGATAAAACTTTATTGGGGCCTAGTTTTTTCTACATGGCTGGCTTAAATTTGCCTAGAAACAGTTTCCTGAGGCTTTCCACTGTGTTACTGTGAGTGGGAGGGGCCTAATTTAGCGCTTTCTTACGCAGTAACTTTTACAGACTGAGACATCCAGCTTCCTCCAGGAGTCCCCTGAATGCTATAGGACATCTCTAAAGGGCTCTTAGGCTTTCCAAAATCGTTTGTTGAGGAAGGTAGGCCCACAGCAAGGCTGTGGCAGTTTGGTGTGACTGTTAAAAAAGTCTATTGTTTTTTTGATCCGTTTTTTGAACTAAGGGGTTAATCATCCATTTGCAAGTGGGTACAATGCTCTGTTAGCTTATTATACACACTGTAAAAATTTCGTTTGATTTACTGCCTTTTTTCACTGTTTTTCAAATTCTGACAACATTTGTTTCTCTTAAAGGCACAGTACCGTTTCTTATATTTGCTTGTTAACTTGATTTAAAGTGTTTTCCAAGCTTGCTAGTCTCATTGCTAGTCTATACAAACATGTCTGACATAGAGGAAACTCCTTGTTCATTATGTTTAAAAGCCATGGTGGAACCCCCTCTTAGAATGTGTACCAAATGTACTGATTTCACTTTAAGCAATAAAGATCATATTCTGTCTTTAAAAAATGTATCACCAGAGGAATCTGACAAGGGGGAAGTTATGCCGACTAACTCTCCCCACGTGTCAGATCCTTTGACTCCCGCTCAAGGGACTCGCGCTCAAATGGCGCCAAGTACATCTAGGGCGCCCATAGAGTTTACTTTACAAGAAATGGCGGCAGTCATGGATAATACACTGTCAGCGGTATTAGCCAGACTACCTGAATTTAGAGGAAAGCGAGATAGCTCTGGAGTTAGACGAAATACAGAGCATACTGACGCTTTAAGAGCTATGTCTGATAATGCCTCACAATATGCAGAAGCTGAAGGAGGAGAGCTTCTTTCTGTGAGTGATGTTTCTGACTCAGGGAAGATGATGCAACCTGATTCTGATATCTCTACATTTAAATTTTAGCTTGAACACCTCCTCGTGTTACTCAGGGAGGTTTTAGCTGCTCTGAATGACTGTGATACAATTGCAGTGCCAGAGAAATTGTGTAGACTGGATAAATACTATGCAGTACCGGTGTGTACTGATGTTTTTCCAATACCTAAAAGGTTTACATAAATTATTACTAAGGAATGGGATAGACCAGGTGTGCCGTTCTCTCCCCCTCCTATTTTTAGAAAAATGTTTCCAATAGACGCTACCACACGGGACTTATGGCAGACAGTTCCTAAGGTGGAGGGAGCAGTTTCTACTCTAGCAAAGCGTACTACTATCCCTGTGGAGGACAGTTGTGCTTTCTTAGATCCAATGGATAAAAAATTAGGTTACCTTAAGAAAATGTTTATTCAACAAGGTTTTATCCTACAGCCCCTTGCATGCATTGCTCCTGTCACTGCTGCTGCGGCGTTCTGGTTTGAGTCTCTGGAAGAGGCTTTACAGGTAGCGACTCCATTGGATGACATACTTGACCAGCTTAGAGCTCTTAAGCTAGCCAATTCTTTTGTTTCTGATGCCATTGTTCATTTGACTAAACTAACGGCTAAGAATTCTGGTTTTGCTATCCAGGCGCGCAGAGCGCTATGGCTTAAATCATGGTCAGCTGACGTTACTTCAAAGTCTAAGCTGCTTAACATTCCCTTCAAGGGGCAGACCCTATTCGGGCCTGGTTTGAAGGAGATTATTGCTGATATCACTGGAGGAAAAGGTCATGCCCTTCCTCAGGATAGGTCCAAATCAAGGGCCAAACAGTCTAATTTTCGTGCCTTTCGAAACTTCAAGGCAAGTGCGGCATCAACTTCCTGTAATGCAAAACAAGAGGGAACTTTTGCTCAGTCCAAGTCGGTCTGGAGACCTAACCACACCTGGAACAAGGTTAAGCAGGCCAAAAAGCCTGCTGCTGCCTCTAAGACAGCATGAAGGAACGGCCCCCTATCCGGTAACGGATCTAGTAGGGGGCAGACTTTTGCTCTTCGCCTAGGCGTGGGCAAGAGATGTCCAGGATCCCTGGGCGTTGGAAATTATATCCCAGGGATATCTTCTGGACTTCAAAGCTTCCTCCCCAAAAAGGGAGATTTCACCTTTCACAATTATCTGCAAACCAGATAAAGAGAGGCATTCTTACACTGTGTACAAGACCTCCTAGTTATGGGAGTGATCAATCCAGTTCCAAAGGAGGAACAGGGATTTTACTCAAATCTGTTTGTGGTTCGCAAAAAAGAGGGAACCTTCAGACCAATTTTGGATCTAAAGATCTTACAGAAAAAAAGAGAGAGAGAATAAGCAGCTGCTCAAAAGAGTGAATAAATGTGAGGGCTGGCGAAACAAGGTAAAAACAAATAATCTTTATTGAACCATTAAAAATGCTTAGGCAGTACAGGGCACACAAACTCCCTGACTAGTTTCGTGCTCTGTTGAGCACTTAATCATAGGGTGAGTTTGCATTAGTGTTCATAGCCTATTTAAAGGCACAGATCACCTGAAAGAAATTGTGCATTAAAAACAAAAACAATGATAAAACAATGGCAATATACCTAATTGCCAACACTATGTGTGTGGAAATGAAAAAAAGTAAAGACAAACAATTGAGCAAACCACAGTGCATAAGAACCAAATTAATTCACATGATTATAGTCCTATTCACATTGCAAGCAATATTCTCATGCCTTTTTTTATATCTTTTTTATATTCAGTACTTCATCTATATTTACTTAAACTGAATTAGAGATATGCTTCATATTGAAGCTATTTATAATACCTATATTGGGACAAAAGGCTGAATAGCAAAAATTGATACTGAAAAACATTGTTGATGTGTAAATATGAATACCACTTAAAGGACAAAGAATTCCAATAAGTGGTACCCATTCAAACCAACCAAAACAGAAACAAAGTTTAAAGCTAAAACCAAAAGACTAGAAAATGCCCATAAAGGGGATAGATACAAGAAAACCCCTTCTAGGGGATAAGTAAAAGAACATATCAAATAGATAAACCTAAATGCCCATATAGGGGATAGACAGTTATAATAACCCATAAAGGGGATAGACGTGTTTGGCATCATAATGTGGGAATAAAGAAATAAATTTGACTAACCAAATTCACATTTCATTTCTCAACAAAATAGCTCATGTCCCATTCTTGGTTTAGACCCAGGGGGGTTATAGTTCTTAATTTGTATATCCAATACAATTCTTGCTTAAGCAACAAACTACCCCTATCACCCCCCCCTAGGTGGAAACATAACACGGTCTATAACCTGAACCTTCATATCAAAAATGTTAGTCATATGTACCAAATTAAAATGTCTGGCTATCGCTGATTCTTTAACATATTCTTTAGTGTCCCTAACATGTTCTCTAATTCTTGACCTAAGTTCCCTACTTGTTTGACCTGTGCATTGCAGGTTGCAAAGTTTGCACTCTAGGAGATAGACCACAAAAGTTGTTCTACAGTTAGCGTAGAATTTGTGTTTGAACTCTTCTCCTGTCTTGCTGCTCCTGAAACCATCACCCACATGTACAAAACCACAAGTTATGCATGAACCATGGCCACATTTATAAGTTCCTCTTCTCCTAATCCAATCGCTCCTATCTGGGTTATTGGAACGGATTAAACTTGGGGACAATTTAGATGCTAATGTAGGCGCTCTTCTCGGTACAAATTTTAATGAACTAATTATAGGTCTTAAAACATCATCATTCTCTAACAAATGAAGATTTCTCTTTAGTATGGAACAAACCTGATAGTATTCTTTAGAGTACTCAGTTGAGAATACTACAGTATCAGGTTTTATGATGTTTTGTTTCCTCGTCCCTCTCATTAGTTCTTGCTGTGATTTTTGTCTCACCTCATTGAGAACCTCATTCAAGAGGTTTTCGGCATAACCCCTTGCTTTAAGGCGCTCAATGAGGGTTTTGGCTTGTGCATCAAAATGACTATCTGAGTTTGTATTTCTTCGAAGTCTTATAAGTTGACCCCTGGGAATTGACCGTACCAAATGTGGTGGATGACATGATTCAGCATGTAGAATGGTATTCCCAGCTGTCAACTTACGATAAGTATCACTGATCACTATACCTGTTTCAAAGTCACCATATAGAGTAAGATCCAAAAAATTCACCACATTCTCGTACAAATCTCTCACAAATTTTAAGTTAAACTCATTTAAACACAAGTAACCTAGGAAATCCTCATACACAAAAGGTTCCTTGACTATGAAAATCAAATCGTCAATGAAACGCATGTAGAAAACTGTTTTCTTTAAATGGATTACTCTCAGTGTATAAGTAATTGATCAGCAATTGCATACTATACCATTATAAGGTGAGGTGATAGTTTTCTTAAAAGGGCTGTGAGAGTATTTTCTTTTTTGGCAGTACATTTTGGGCTTAGTTTTACTTTTTTGCTAACACTATGGAGGAGGAAGGAACAAGTTTTAACAAATCCATTTTCAACATGGAACACAGAAGAAGCTTCTTTGAAAGAATATTTATGAAAAATGAGGCCACAGGGGGGACTGTCAGTTCTCTCAAGGGCCTATTTTTCAAGCTGGAAAAATTGTTATTAAATGACCTGAGGCTTATGTGGGATGTGGTATCTTTTGAGCATTATATTGAGGCTAAACGAATCCCTCGTGGATTGCGTATTAAGAAATATCCCTCATTTGATTTGGAGGTCCCAGAACTGTTAGAGGAATGGAATGAAGCTCTCACCACATGTTCCCTAAAATTAATGGACATTGCTAACAGGAGCAAGAACCATAAAAGGAGTAAACTCAATGAGCAGATCATGACAGTCAAAATAGATCTAAAGGCTCTGAAGTCTGATGAAAAGTATAAAGAATTTAAATCAGTGTTGAAATCCAAAATAAAAAAATCAGACGAGGAGCTAGCTGAGAGGAAAGGCACCAAGTTCAGTCGGGACTTGGAAGATTATACCAACAATAGGGTATACAACTGGTCTCAGTTCCAGCGAAGGCATAAAGGCAAACATTTCAAGAGGGGCTTTGGCAAAGGCCCGAAAAATCAAGCAGGCACTAACCAAAGTAAGGCCAGACAAGAGACTGAAACAGATGAGAAGACCGATTGGGTGCCAAAGTCCATATTGAAAAAGAAAAAAGATAACAAGCGCCGTGTGGTGTTTTCTTCTACAGAAAACTCAGAAATGGAGTCCAACATGTCCGATGACAGTGGAGCATCAGCACCTATCTCTGTTTCTCTTTCTTCTTCCTCTTCTTCCTCTTCTTTGCTCTCTTCCTCTTCTGTCTCTTCTGGTTCATCTTTGTCATTGCAGGTACCGGGTAGTGGTGCTGTTGGGAGTTCTGAAGATGAAGAAATGGAAATACATCCAAAAGAAAGTGACAGCAGGGATATCCCTTTAGGTGGAAAAAAACAAGGAGAGCAGGGAAGAGAGAAAAGAAAACCTGGAAGGAAACCCAAACAGAACAAGAAGGACTAACTGTTCTTAATCTTTCGGACATTGAATTAACAACTGAACAAATTTCTGTGTTGTCTAGGGGATTGGGTTTCGCACCGACTAACACATTTTCAGCATTTAAAACATTGTTGGATGTCAACAAATTCATAAGGAAGTTGACTCTGAATAGGTTTTTTTTGGTGAGAGATACCAATTCCCAATCTATTGATGTTCAAGGTTTTAGTTCAGAGTCCAGTGAGGTTACCTCACATGTTGAGTTGAGTGACAATGCACACTGTTTGTACACAGAGGTAGATCAGGCATTGAGTTTTGTAGATAATATCATGTTAGAGGGACTTAGGGACATGGAAGGTGAATATGGCCCTGAAAATTGTGATATTCCTGTTCCTGTAAAACAATCTTCAAAATTTTATCCATTCCAGTTTAGGGGTCCAGCGTTGAATCTTTATCAGAAGAGGGTAGAGAGGGAAATTTTGGCCTTAGAGGACACTATGAAACAACAAAAGAAGATGGTTAGAACCAATTTAACTAGGAAAGAAAAAGCTGCCTTGGCCTTACTGGAGAATAATACAAATTTGGTTATCCGGAATTCGGATAAAGGTGGCAATGTAGTCATTCTTAACAAGAGTGACTATTTGCAAGAAAGTAGCAGACAATTGAATGACCACTCCACCTATAGAAAATTGGATTCTAATCCTACATTTGTATTTAAAACCAAGTTGGTTAGATTGTTAGAACAGACCGTTTCTGTTGGACTCCTCACCAGGGAACAGCTGGAGGCTTTGATCCCTGAGAATCCACGGATTCCGATTTTCCATTATTTACCCAAAACGCACAAAAGTCTGACCCAACCCCCGGGGCGACCTATTGTCTCGGGGATTGGGTCATTGCTTGAACCCACCTCAGAGTGGATTTATTCTATTTTGCAGCCCCTGGTGAGGGGTCTCAAGAGTTACTTGAGAGATTCGACACATCTCTTACAGATGCTTAAGAATCTTAAGTGGGAAAAGGAGTATAAGTGGGTAGTGGTGGATGCCACTGCACTTTACTCAAGCATACCCCACCATACAGGGATACGAGCAATCGGGTACTTTTTTGACAAGCACACCAGATTTACGGAGGATGTAAGACTTATACTATGTGAAGTAATTGAGTTTCTATTGAAACATAATTTTTTTATGTTCAATGGAGAATTCCACATACAGGTTTGCGGAACTGCCATGGGGGCTAAATTTGCCCCCTCATTCGCGAACCTGTATGTGGGATTATGGGAGGATCTTTACTTATACACTGAGAGTAATTCATTTAAAGAAAACAGTTTTCTACATGCGTTTCATTGACGATTTGATTTTCATAGTCAAGGAACCTTTTGTGTATGAGGATTTCCTAGGTTACTTGTGTTTAAATGAGTTTAACTTAAAATTTGTGGGAGATTTGTACGAGAATGTGGTGAATTTTTTGGATCTTACTCTATATGGTGACTTTGAAACAGGTATAGTGATCAGTGATACTTATCGTAAGTTGACAGCTGGGAATACCATTCTACATGCTGAATCATGTCATCCACCACATTTGGTACGGTCAATTCCCAGGGGTCAACTTATGAGACTTCGAAGAAATACAAACTCAGTCATTTTGATGCACAAGCCAAAACCCTCATTGAGCGCCTTAAAGCAAGGGGTTATGCCGAAAACCTCTTGAATGAGGTTCTCAATGAGGTGAGACAAAAATCACAGCAAGAAATGAGGGACGAGGAAACAAAACATCATAAAACCTGATACTGTAGTATTCTCAACTGAGTACTCTAAAGAATACTATCAGGTTTGTTCCATACTAAAGAGAAATCTTCATTTGTTAGAGAATGATGATGTTTTAAGACCTATAATTGGTTCATTAAAATTTGTACCGAGAAGAGCGCCTACATTAGCATCTAAATTGTCCCCAAGTTTAATCCGTTCCAATAACCCAGATAGGAGCGATTGGATTAGGAGAAGAGGAACTTATAAATGTGGCCATGGTTCATGCATAACTTGTGGTTTTGTACATGTGGGTGATAGTTTCAGGAGCAGCAAGACAGAAGAGTTCAAACACAAATTCTACGCTAACTGTAGAACAACTTTTGTGGTCTATCTCCTAGAGTGCAAACTTTGCAACCTGCAATACACAGGTCAAACAAGTAGGGAACTTAGGTCAAGAATTAGAGAACATGTTAGGGACACTAAAGAATATGTTAAAGAATCAGCGATAGCCAGACATTTTAATTTGGTACATATGACTAACATTTTTGATATGAAGGTTCAGGTTATAGACCGTGTTATGTTTCCACCTAGGGGGGGTGATAGGGGTAGTTTGTTGCTTAAGCAAGAATTGTATTGGATATACAAATTAAGAACTATAACCCCCCTGGGTCTAAACAGAGAATGGGACATGAGCTATTTTGTTGAGAAATGAAATGTGAATTTGGTTAGTCAAATTTATTTCTTTATTCCCACATTATGATGCCAAACACAATGTCTATCCCCTTTATGGGTTATTATAACTGTCTATCCCCTATATGGGCATTTAGGTTTATCTATTTGATATGTTATTTTACTTATCCCCTAGAAGGGGTTTTCTAGTATCTATCCCCTTTATGGGCATTTTCTAGTCTTTTGGTTTTAGCTTTAAACTTTGTTTCTGTTTTGGTTGGTTTGTATGGGTACCACTTATTGGAATTCTTTGTCCTTTAAGTGGTATTCATATTTACACATCAACAATGTTTTTCAGTATCAATTTTTGCTATTCAGCCTTTTGTCCCAATATAGGTATTATAAATAGCTTCAATATGAAGCATATCTCTAATTCAGTTTAAGTAAATATAGATGAATTACTGAATATAAAAAAGATATAAAAAAGGCATGAGAATATTGCTTGCTATGTGAATAGGACTATAATCATGTGAATTAATTTGGTTCTTATGCACTGTGGTTTGCTCAATTGTTTGTCTTTACTTTTTTTCATTTCCACACACATAGTGTTGGCAATTAGGTATATTGCCATTGTTTTATCATTGTTTTTGTTTTTAATGCACAATTTCTTTCAGGTGTTCTGTGCCTTTAAATAGGCTATGAACACTAATGCAAACTCACCCTATGATTAAGTGCTCAACAGAGCACGAAACTAGTCAGGGAGTTTGTGTGCCCTGTACTGCCTAAGCATTTTTAATGGTTCAATAAAGGTTATTTGTTTTTACCTTGTTTCGCCAGCCCTCACATTTATTCACTCTTTTGAGCAGCTGCCTATTCTCTTTTTTTCTGTTGGCATTTGCGGTCACACCGGCCGCTTAACTGGCAGCTTGCACCCCTGCAGCCTAAGCATTTGGTATGCTCTGTTCTCCCCCGGACTCGGCAGCCACTTCCGCATCTGTAGCGGCTTGGGATTTTGGAAATCGAAAGATCTTAAACAAATTCCTCAGAGTTCCATCATTCAAGATGGAGACTATTCGTACCATCCTACCTATGATCCAGGAGGGTCAATACATGACTACAGTGGATTTAAAGGATGCTTATCTTCACATTCTGATACACAAAGATCATCAGTTTCTCAGGTTTGCCTAGACAGGAATTACCAGTTTGTAGCTCTTCCCTTTGGGTTAGCTACAGCCCCAAGAATTTTTACGAAGGTTCTGGGGTCGCTTCTGGCGGTCCTAAGGCCGCGGGGCATAGCAGTGGCCCCTTATTTAGACGACATCCTGATTCAGGCGTCAAACTTCCAAATTGCCAAGTCTCATACGGACATAGTGTTGGCATTTCTGAGGTCGCATGGGTGGAAGGTGAACGAGGAAAAGAGTTCTCTATCCCCCCTCACAAGAGTTTCCTTCCTAGGGACTCTGATAGATTCTGTAGAAATTAAAATTTACCTGACTGAGTCCAGGTTATCAAAACTTCTAAATTCCTGCCGTGTTCTTTATTCCATTCCTCGCCCTTCGGTGGCTCAGTGCATGGAAGTAATCGGCTTAATGGTAGCGGCAATGGACATAGTGCCGTTTGCACGCCTACATCTCAGACCGCTGCAACTCTGCATGCTCGGTCAGTGGAATGGGGATTACACAGATTTGTCCCCTCTACTAAATCTGGATCAAGAGACCCAGGGATTCTCTTCTCTGGTGGCTATCTCGGGTCCATCTGTCCAAAGGTATGACCTTTTGCAGGCCAGATTGGACAATTGTAACGACAGATGCCAGCCTTCTAGGTTGGGGTGCAGTCTGGAACTCCCTGAAGGCTCAGGGATCGTGGACTCAGGAGGAGTCACTCCTTCCAATAAACATTCTGGAACTAAGAGCGATATTCAATGCTCTTCAGGCTTGGCCTCAGCTAGCGACAATGAGGTTCATCAGATTTCAGTCGGACAACATCACGACTGTGGCTTACATCCACCATCAAGGGGGAACAAGGAGTTCCCTAGCGATGTTAGAAGTCTCAAAGATAATTCGCTGGGCAGAGATTCACTCTTGCCACCTATCAGCTATCCATATCCCAGGTGTAGAGAACTGGGAGGCGGATTTTCTAAGTCAACAGACTTTTCATCCGGGGGAGTGGGAACTCCATCCGGAGGTGTTTGCACAATTGATTCATCGTTGGGGCAAACCAGAACTGGATCTCATGGCGTCTCGCCAGAACGCCAATCTTCCTTGTTACGGATCCAGGTCCAGGGACCCCAAGGCAACGCTGATAGATGCTCTAGCAGCGCCTTGGTCCTTCAACCTGGCTTATGTGTTTCCACCGTTTCCTCTGCTCCCTCGTCTGATTGCCAAAATCAAGCAGGAGAGAGCATCAGTGATCTTGATAGCACCTGCGTGGCCACGCAGGACTTGGTATGCAGATTTGGTATGCAGATTTGGTGGACATGTCATCCTTTCCACCATGGACTCTGCCGCTGAGACAGGACCTTCTACTTCAAGGTCCTTTCAACCATCCAAATCTAATTTCTCTGAGGCTGACTGCCTGGAGATTGAACGCTTGATTTTATCAAAGCGTGGTTTCTCCGAGTCAGTCATTGATACCTTAATTCAGGCATGAAAGCCTGTTACCAGGAAAATCTATCATAAGATATGGCGTAAATATCTTTATTGGTGTGAATCCAAGGGCTACTCATGTAGTAAGGTCAGGATTCCCAGGATATTATCTTTCCTCCAAGAAGGATTGGAGAAAGGATTGTCAGCTAGTTCCTTAAAGGGACAGATTTCTGCGCTATCTATTTTGCACAAGCGTCTGGCGGATGTCCCAGACGTTCAGGCATTTTGTCAGGCTTTAATTAGAATCAAGCCTGTGTTTAAACCTGTTGCTCCACCTTGGAGCTTAAAGTTCTTCAGGGGGTTCCGTTGGAACCTCCTTCATTCTATAGATATCAAACTTTTATCTTGGAAAGTTCTTTTTTTGGTAGCTATTTTCTCCTGTTAAGTGTTGTCAGTCCACGGGTCATCCATTACTTATTGAATATTTCTCTTCCTAACAGGAAACTGCAAGAGAATTACCCAGCAGAGCTTGCTATATAGCTCCTCCCCTCACCTATCATAGTCAGTCATTCTCTTGCAGCCTAACTAGATAGGAAGCTGTGAGAGATCTGTGGTGTTTTTTTAACTTAGTTTATTTCTACAATCAAAAGTTTGTTATTTTTAAATGGCACCTGAGTGTGCTGTTTATTCTCAGGCAGCATTAGAAGAAGAATCTGCCTGGGTTTCTTTCTATGGTCTTAGCAGACGTAACTAAGATCCACTGGCTGTTTCTCATCTGAGGCGTGAGGTACTTTCAGAGAAGGGGAATAGCATGCAGGGCCCCCCTGCAACAAATGAGGTATGCGCAGTAATTTATTTTCTGAGGAATGGAATTGACTGAGAAAATACTGCTGATACCATTGTAAAGTAAGTTCAGCCTTAAATGCAGTGATAGCGACTGGTATCAGGCTGATGTGTGTGTGTTTGCACTGAATGTATTTTCTAAGGAATGGAATTGACTCTGAAAATACTGTAAATACTGAAATAATGTATGAGCCTTAACTGCAGTAAAAGCGACTGGTAGCAGGCTTGTAAATAATAATACATAACTTTTAAATGTATGTTTAAAACGTTTACTGGCATGTTAATCGTTTTTGTGAGGTACTTGGTGATAAAACTTATTAGGGCATGATTTTTACCACATGGCCATTTTTGTTTTCTGCATAGAAACAGTTTCTGAGCTTCCCCACTGTTGTAATATGAGTGGGAGGGGCCTATTTTAGTGCTTTTTTACACAGTAAAAATTCAGTCACAATCTGTCTACTTCATCCTCCATGATCCAGATCGTCTCTAGAGAGCTCAGGGGTCTTCAAAATCCATTTTGAGGGAGGTAATCAGTCACAGTAGTCCTGTGACAGTGTATTTGACTGTGAGAAAAACGTTAATTATATAATTGTTATCCGTTTTTGGGTACTAAGGGGTTAATCATCCATTTGCTGGTGGTTGCAATCCTTTGCTAACTTAATACATTTACTGTGAAAATTTGGTTGCTATAACTATTTTTGATCATTGTTATTTCAACTGTGTTAGTTTTTCTGTGCTTCTTAAAGGCACAGTAACGTTTTTTATATATTGCTTGTAAATTAATTTTGAAAAGTATTTCCAAGTTTGCTAGTCTCATTGCTAGTTTGTTTAAACATGTCTGACTCAGATGAATCTCTTTGTTCACTATGTTTAAAGGCCAATGTGGAGCCCAATAGAAATTTGTGCACTCAATGTATAGATGTCACTTTAAATAAAAGTCAATCTTTACATGTAAAGAAATTATCACCAGACAACGAGGGGGAAGTTATGCCGACTAACTCTCCTCACGTGTCAGTACCTTCGCCTCCCGCTCAGGAGGTGCGTGATATTGTGGCGCCAAGTACATCAGGGCGGCCCATACAAATCACTTTGCAAGACATGGCTATTGTTATGATAGAAGTACTGTCTAAATTGCCAGAATTAAGAGGTAAGCGCGATCACTCTGGAGTTGGAACAGAGCGCGCTGATAATGGTAGAGCCATGTCTGATACTGCGTCACAATTTGCAGAACATGAGGACGGAGAGCTTCATTCTGTGGGTGACGGGTCTGATCCGGGTAAACTGGATTCAGAAATTTCAAATTTTAAATTTAAGCTTGAGAACCTCCGCGTATTGCTAGGGGAGGTATTAGCGGCTCTGAATGATTGTAACACAGTTGCAATTCCAGAGAAAGTATGTAGGCTGGATAAATATTTTGCGGTACCGGTGTGTACTGACGCTTTTCCTATACCTAAAAGGCTTACAGAAATTGTTAACAAGGAGTGGGATAGACCCGGTGTGCCCTTTTCACCACCTATATTTAGAAAAATGTTTCCTATAGACGCCACCACACGGGACTTATGGCAGACGGTCCCTAAGGTGGAGGGAGCAGTTTCTACTTTGGCTAAGCGCACCACTATCCCGGTGGAGGATAGCTGTGCTTTTTCAGATCCAATGGATAAAAAGTTAGAGGGTTACCTTAAGAAAATGTTTGTTCAACAAGGTTTTATATTACAACCCCTTGCATGCATTGCGCCTGTTACTGCTGCGGCGGCATTCTGGTTTGAGTCTCTGGAAGAGACCATTCGCACAGCTCCATTGGATGAAATTATGAACAAGCTTAAAACCCTTAAGCTAGCTAACTCATTTGTTTCTGATGCCGTCGTACAATTAACCAAACTTACGGCTAAGAACTCCGGATTCGCCATTCAAGCGTGCAGAGTGCTGTGGCTTAAATCCTGGTCAGCTGACGTGACTTCTAAATCCAAATTGCTTAATATTCCTTTCAAAGGGCAGACCTTATTCGGGCCCGGCTTGAAAGAAATTATTGCTGACATTACGGGAGGTAAGGGCCATGCTCTACCTCAGGACAGGGCCAAATCAATGGCCAAACAGTCTAATTTTCGTGCCTTTCGTAACTTCAAGGCAGGAGCAGCATCAACTTCCTCTGCTCCAAAACAGGAAGGAGCTGTTGCTCGTTACAGGCAGGGCTGGAAAGTTAACCAGTCCTGGAACAGGGGCAAGCAGGCCAAGAAACCTGCTGCTGCCCCAAAGACAGCATGAAGAGAGGGCCCCCTATCCGGAAACGGATCTAGTGGGGGGCAGACTTTCTCTCTTCGCCCAGGCTTGGGCAAGAGATGTCCAGGATCCCTGGGCGTTGGAGATCATATCTCAGGGATATCTCCTGGACTTCAAAACTTCTCCTCCACGGGGGAGATTTCATCTTTCAAGGTTATCAGCAAACCAAACAAAGAAAGAGGCGTTTCTACGCTGTGTACAAGACCTCTTACTAATGGGGGTAATCCACCCAGTTCCGCGAACGGAACACGGGCAGGGATTCTATTCAAATCTATTTGTGGTTCCCAAGAAAGAGGGAACCTTCAGACCAATCTTGGATTTAAAAATCCTAAACAAATTTCTAAGAGTTCCATCATTCAAAATGGAAACTATTCGAACCATCCTTCCCATGATCCAAGAGGGTCAGTACATGACCACGGTGGACTTAAAGGATGCTTACCTTCACATACCGATTCACAAGGACCATTACCGGTATCTGAGATTTGCCTTCCTAGACAGGCATTACCAGTTTGTAGCTCTTCCCTTCGGATTAGCTACGGCCCCAAGAATCTTTACAAAAATTCTAGGATCACTTCTGGCGGTACTAAGACCGCGAGGCATAGCGGTTACTCCGTACCTAGACGACATTCTGATACAAGCGTCAAGTTTTCAAACTGCCAAGTCTCATACAGAGATAGTTCTGGCATTTCTGAGGTCGCATGGGTGGAAGGTGAACGTGGAAAAGAGTTCTCTATTACCACTTACAAGAGTTCCCTTTCTAGGGACTCTTATAGATTCTGTAGAGATGAAAATTTACCTGACAGAGGCCAGGTTATTAAAACTTCTAAATGCTTGCCGTGTCCTTCACTCCATTGCACACCCGTCAGTAGCTCAGTGCATGGAAGTAATCGGCTTAATGGTAGCGGCAATGGACATAGTACCATTTGCGCTCCTGCATCTCAGACCGCTGCAATTGTGCATGCTAAGTCTGTGGAACGGGGATTACTCAGATTTGTCCCCCCTACTAAATCTGGATCAAAGGACCAGAGATTCTCTTCTATGGTGGCTCTCTCGGCCACATCTGTCCAAGGGGATGACCTTTCGCAGGCCAGATTGGACGATTGTAACAACAGACGCCAGCCTTCTAGGCTGGGGAGCAGTCTGGAATTCCCTGAAAGCTCAGGGATTATGGACTCAGGAGGAGAAACTCCTCCCAATAAATATTCTGGAGTTAAGAGCAATATTCAATGCTCTCCTAGCTTGGCCTCGGTTAGCAACTCTGAGGTTCATCAGATTTCAGTCGGACAACATCACGACTGTGGCTTACATCAACCATCAAGGGGGAACCAGAAGTTCCCTAGCGATGTTGGAAGTCTCAAAGATAATTCGCTGGGCAGAGTCTCACTCTTGCCACCTGTCAGCGATCTACATCCCAGGCGTGGAGAACTGGGAGGCGGATTTTCTAAGTCGCCAGACTTTTCATCCGGGAGAGTGGGAGCTCCATCCGGAGGTCTTTGCTCAACTGATTCGTCGTTGGGGCAAACCAGATCTAGATCTCATGGCGTCTAGTCAGAACGCCAAGCTTCCTTGTTACGGATCCAGGTCCAAGGACCCGGGAGCGGTGCTGATAGATGCTCTGACAGCCCCTTGGGTCTTCAACATGGCTTATGTGTTTCCACCATTCCCAATGCTTCCTCGTTTAATTGCCAAGATCAAACAGGAGAGAGCTTCGGTGATTCTGATAGCGCCTGCGTGGCCACGCAGGACCTGTTATGCAGACCTAGTGGACATGTCGTCCTGTCCACCATGGTCTCTGCCTCTGAGACAGGACCTTCTAATTCAGGGTCCTTTCAAACATCCAAATCTAATTTCTCTGAGGCTGACTGCATAAAGATTGAACGCTTGACTTTATCAAAGCGTGGTTTCTCGGAGGCGGTTATTGATACCTTAATACAGGCTAGGAAGCCTGTTACCAGAAAAATTTACCATAAAATATGGCGTACATATTTACGTTGGTGCGAATCCAAGAGTTACTCATGGAGTAAGGTTAGGATTCCTAGGATATTGTCCTTTCTACAAGAGGGTTTAGAAAAGGGCTTATCTACTAGTTCGTTAAAGGGACAGATTTCTGCTCTGTCTATTCTTCTACACAAACGTCTGGCTGAAGTTCCAGACGTTCAGGGTTTCTGTCAGGCTTTAACTAGGATTAAGCCTGTGTTTAAGTCTGTTGCTCCGCCGTGGAGCTTAAACTTAGTTCTTAATGTTCTTCAAGGCGTTCCATTTGAACCCCTTCATTCCATTGATATCAAGTTGTTATCTTGGAAAGTTCTGTTTTTGATGGATATTTCCTCGGCTCGAAGAGTCTCTGAGTTATCTGCCTTACATTGTGATTCTCCTTATCTGATTTTTCATTCAGACAAGGTAGTCCTGCGTACTAAACCTGGGTTCTTACCTAAGGTAGTTACTAACAGGAATATCAATCAAGAGATTGTTGTTCCATCTCTGTGTCCTAACCCTTCTTCAAAGAAGGAACGACTTTTGCATAATCTGGACGTAGTCCGTGCCCTGAAATTCTATTTGCAGGCAACTAGGGATTTTCGTCAAACTTCTTCCCTGTTTGTCATTTACTCTGGACAGAGGAGAGGTCAAAAGGCTTCTGCTACCTCTCTCTCTTTTTGGCTTCGTAGTATAATACGCTTAGCCTATGAGACTGCTGGACAGCAGCCTCCTGAAAGGATTACAGCTCATTCTACTAGAGCTGTGGCTTCCACCTGGGCCTTTAAAAATGAGGCCTCTGTTGAACAGATTTGCAAGGCTGCGACTTGGTCTTCGCTTCACACTTTTTCAAAATTTTACAAATTTGACACTTTTGCTTCGTCGGAGGCTATTTTTGGGAGAAAGGTACTTCAGGCAGTGGTTCCTTCTGTTTAATGTTCCTGCCTTGTCCCTCCCTTCATCCGTGTACTTTAGCTTTGGTATTGGTATTCCATAAGTAATGGATGACCCGTGGACTGACTACACTTAACAGGAGAAAACATAATTTATGCTTACCTGATAAATTCCTTTCTCCTGTAGTGTAGTCAGTCCACAGCCCGCCCTGTTTTTACGGCAGGTCTAAATTTTAATTAAACTCCAGTCACCACTGTACCCTATGGTTCCTCCTTTCTCGTCTGCTTTGGTCGAATGACTGACTATGATAGGTGAGGGGAGGAGCTATATAGCAAGCTCTGCTGGGTAATTCTCTTGCAGTTTCCTGTTAGGAAGAGAAATATTCAATAAGTAATGGATGACCCGTGGACTGACTACACTACAGGAGAAAGGAATTTATCAGGTAAGCATAAATTATGTTTCCTCGGCTCGTAGAGTTTCCGAGTTATCTGCCTTACAATGTGATTCTCCTTATCTGATCTTCCATGCAGATAAGGTAGTTCTGCTTACCAAACCTGGGTTTTTACCTAAGGTGGTATCTAATAAGAATATCAATCAAGAGATTGTTGTTCAGTCTTTGTGTCCTAATCCTTCTTCAAAGAAGGAACGTATATTACATAATCTGGACGTGGTTCGGGCTTTAAAGTTTTACTTACAAGCTACTAAAGATTTTCGTCAAACATCTGCTTTGTTTGTTGGCTACTCTGGACAGAGGAGAGGTCAAAAGGTTTCGGCAACCTCTCTTTCTTTTTGGCTAAGAAGCATTATCCGCTTAGCCTATGAGACTGCTGGCCAGCAGCCTCCAGAAAGGATTACAGCTCATTGTACTAGAGCTGTGGCTTCCACATGGGCCTTTAAAAATGAGGCTTCTGTTGAACAGATTTGCAAGGCGGCGACTTGGTCTTCGCTTCATACTTTTTCAAAATTCTACAAATTTGATGCTTTTGCTTCTTCGGAGGCTATTTTTGGGGGAGAGGTTTTACAGGCAGTGGTACCTTCCGTTTAAGTACCTGCCTTGTCCCTCCCTTCATCCGTGTACTTTAGCTTTGGTATTGGTATCCCACAAGTAATGGATGATCCGTGGACTGGATACACCTTACAAGAGAAAACATAATTTATGCTTACCTGATAAATTTATTTCTCTTGTGGTGTATCCAGTCCACGGCCCTCCCTGTCATTTTAAGGCAGGTATTTTTTAATTTTAAACTAGTCACCACTGCACCCTATGGTTTCTCCTTTCTCTGCTTGTTTTCGGTCGAATGACTGGATATGGCAGTTAGGGGAGGAGCTATATAGACAGCTCTGCTGTGGGTGTCCTCTTGCAACTTCCTGTTGGGAATGAGAATATCCCACAAGTAATGGATGATCCGTGGACTGGATACACCACAAGAGAAATAAATTTATCAGGTAAGCATAAATTATGTTTTTGGTTTTAAAAATGATAATGAATTAGCTAACAGATGAGGCCAGTTCAAAAGATACTATTTAGGGAAAAACACTAAGATAATCGCTGCAAACTTTACAGCAGCAGTAGTTTTAGTTATGCTGTGCTCAGTGTGCTGTCTACATACGTGCGCGCTCACAGCAAAGCAGAGACTTCTGGGTTTGTCTACATAACTTTCTGCCATGTCTGCACGAAGCGGTCAGAAAGTGAAATAAATGTAAAAAAAGTAAACATATAATAAAAATAAATAGCGAATTGGATTTAAAAAAACAAAAACATTATGAATAAAAAAAAAAAAACAACCTAATGACAAGTGTTAAAAGTCCCTTTACTTTGTATGCGCATGCAAGTGAAGAAGGGATTGCGCATTGAGTATCGCATAGAACGTGCGTTACAACATGTCAGCCAGCACCGCATTCAGTAGGCGGTGGTTTAGGGGTATTATTGAAAATAAAAAAAAAATGTGCAGATGCTAAATAAAGAAATAAAGAAAGAAATAATATATTAAACAAAGCAAAATAGATTAAAAAAAATTACATTAAAACAGATGGTGTTTAGGGTTCCTTTAACATATTGGGTGAGCTAATGACAAGAGGCATGTGGATGGCCAATCACCATCTAGATCCCAGTAGCTTATGAGGCTACCTAGGTATGTTTTTAAAAAGATACCAACTAAGTAAATTTGATAAGAGGTAATTTGGAAAAAAAATGCTGCTGCTCTATCTAAAAAAATGTTTGGATTGTGGGACCAGCACAATATTCATAGGTATTTTACAGCAGGCAAAAAGTCTGTTTTGTTCTTACTGTATCCTAATGCATTTTAATGCTCTTTTTGCTGAGGGAGACATTCTTAAACCTTTCCACTTACTCATAGGAAGAGCATCAAGAAGCTGGTCCTGAAGAACCTAAACAGTAGTAGCCTATATTCCCCAGTAAGTAGGGAGGCAGATGAGCAACAGTCTCCAGGTTACCCAGAAAATGGAGAAAGGTGAGTCAGTTGTGGGTCTGAACATCACATTTCTACTCTCTAGTGATGTTGTACTGAAATATAAGTTCTCTACAAAAAACAGCTTTTATGGATATTGACCTTGGTTTAATGCCTGAATAAATATATAGTAAAACTTTTTAAACACAACATGCCTTCTACTGAGCAATGACTATGTACTTCCTACTGGTAGTCCGTGATCATTAGCAGGATATTCACAACGTCTAGAGCTGTATTAGTTTAATTTTTTAATCATTTGCATCACATTTTATTTATGGCAGATACTCAACATTTTGTTCCAGTTGTATGCTAAACTGATGTATGACTTTATAAGGACGGTTTGACAATAAAATATAGAAATTTCTAACCAAAATAAAATTGAGCATTAGCAGGGAGTACCTTTCAACCAATGTGCATATATAACATAATTTATGCTTACCTGATAAATTCCTTTCTTCTGTTGTGTGATCAGTCCACGGGTCATCATTACTTCTGGGATATAACTCCTCCCCAACAGGAAATGCAAGAGGATTCACCCAGCAGAGCTGATATAGCTCCTCCCCTCTACGTCAGTCCCAGTCATTCGACCAAGAATCAACGAGAAAGGAGTAACCAAGGGTGAAGTGGTGACTGGAGTATAATTTAAAAAATATTTACCTGCCTTAAAAACAGGGCGGGCCGTGGACTGATCACACAACAGAAGAAAGGAATTTATCAGGTAAGCATAAATTATGTTTTCTTCTGTTATGTGTGATCAGTCCACGGGTCATCATTACTTCTGGGATACCAATACCAAAGCAAAAGTACACGGATGACGGGAGGGATAGGCAGGCTCATTATACAGAAGGAACCACTGCCTGAAGAACCTTTCTCCCAAAAATAGCCTCTGAAGAAGCAAAAGTGTCAAATTTGTAAAATTTGGAAAAAGTATGAAGCGAAGACCAAGTTGCAGCCTTGCAAATCTGTTCAACAGAGGCCTCATTCTTAAAGGCCCAAGTGGAAGCCACAGCTCTAGTGGAATGAGCTGTAATTCTTTCAGGAGGCTGCTGTCCAGCAGTCTCATAGGCTAAACGTATTATGTTACGAAGCCAAAAAGAGAGAGAGGTAGCAGAAGCTTTTTGACCTCTCCTCTGTCCAGAATAAACGACAAACAGGGAAGAAGTTACGA
>NW_026513047.1:0-40579 GCF_027579735.1 Bombina bombina
GTGCCCAAAACATTTTTTCACCCAGTACCTCAGAGAAAAAAACGTTTTTACATGCCAGCAAAAAAACATTTTACCTCAATAATTAATTGTCATTTAAAACCTATTGCAAGTCCCTGCAAAATAGGTTAAGTCTATGTATACAGTTTAAAAGCCAGAGAAGTACCATTTCCCAGAAAACTGAAGTGTAAAATATACATACATGACAGCCTGATATCAGCTACATCTACTGCATTCAAGGCTGAGTTTACATTATAACGGTATGGCAGGATTTTCTCATCAATTCCATGTCAGAAAATAATAAACTGCTACATACCTCTTTGCAGATTAATCTGCCTGCTGTCCCCTGATCTGAAGTTTACCTCACTCCTCAGATGGCCGAGAAACAGCAATATGATCTTAACTACTCCGGCTAAAATCATAGAAAAACTCAGGTAGATTCTTCTTCAAATTCTACCAGAGAAGGAATAACACACTCCGGTGCTATTATAAAATAACAAACTTTTGATTGAAGATATAAAAACTAAATATATCACCATAGTCCTCTCACACATCCTATCTAGTCGTTGGGTGCAAGAGAATGACTGGAGGTGACGTAGAGGGGAGGAGCTATATAGCAACTCTGCTGGGTGAATCCTCTTGCACTTCCTGTAGGGGAGCAGTTAATATCCCACAAGTAATGATGACCCGTGGACTGATCACACTTAACAGAAGAAATTATGTTTTCTCTTGTAAGGTGTATCCAGTCCACGGATCATCCATTACTTGTGGGATACCAATACCAAAGCTATAGGACATGGATGAAGGGAGGGACAAGGCAGGCGCTTAAACGGAAGGCACCACTGCCTGCAAGACCTTTCTCCCAAAAATAGCCTCCGAAGAAGCAAAAGTATCAAATTTATAGAACTTTGAAAAAGTATGAAGCGAAGACCAAGTCGCCGCCTTACAAATCTGTTCAACAGAAGCCTCATTTTTAAAAGCCCATGTGGAAGCTACCGCTCTAGTGGAATGAGCTGTAATCCTTTCAGGAGGCTGCTGGCCAGCAGTCTCATAAGCTAAGCGTATTATACTCCTTAGCCAAAAAGAAAGAGGTTGCCGAAGCCTTTTGGCCTCTACTCTGTCCAGAGTAGACAACAAATAATGCAGATGTTTGACGAAAATCTTTAGTAGCTTGTAAATAAAACTTTAAAGCACGAACCACGTCAAGATTGTGTAAAAGACGTTCCTTCTTTGAAGAAGGATTAGGACAAAGTGACGGTACAACAATCTCCTGATATATTAGATACCACCATAGGTAAAAAACCAGGTTTGGTACCCTTGAAGAACCTTAAAGTGAATGTAAAGTGCTCATCCTCACTAAAGTTACCCTTAACGTCTATTAAAAATAAATACCAGTTTCATTCATCAATTTACAATGTTTTTGTTATATACCTTGTTTTTTTATTTTGTTCGTTGGCTCCCGTTATTTTGATCCTCCACCCGGTACACGCGCCTACTTAGTGTCAGTCTGATTGACGTCTTAATTACCAATCAAGGCTCTAACCACAGGGGGACCCACCCGCTTACGCTGACGTCACTACTCCTTTCTGCGCCTGCGTTATTATCATGTTCACAGACGATTTCCTTTAACGCTTGTGCATATTTCGCGCACGCGCAGTTGTTTTACTTTACGGAGCCCTGTCATTTCTGAATTACTGAAATCAGTTACATCAGTAACAGGGCTCCGTATTCTCTAATTACAGCTTATTTTTTAAAATCAATACTGTTTGAATTCTATGGGGGGTAGTTATCAACGTGTCTATTTTACCTGTCTTCACCGGCCAAATACGCCCGCCTAAGCTCGCCTCCCATCGCCGCCGCAGACCTGCAAAAATTCGCCTAAGTTATCAAAAAAGCTGTCAAAAAGCCATGCACCAAGTACGGGGCGAGGAGCAGCGGACTGTGAGAGTTATCACTCATCCGATCTCGCTGCTCTTTGGCTTTTTTTACAGCTTTCTTGCTAGCCTGTCACTAAGCACCCACACTAAACTACACTGTTCTACCCCCTATACCGGCGCCCCCCCGCAACTATATTAAAAATGTTAACCCCTAACCCGCCGCTCCCGGACACCGCCGCAACCTACATTATACCTAGTAACCCCTATCCTGCCCCCCTATACCGTCGCTCTCTATAATAAAGTTATTAACCCCTATCCTGCTGATCCCGCACCTCGCCGCAACTATAATATATGTATTAACCCCTAAACCGCCGCTCCCGGACCCCGCTGCAACCTATATTAAATTTATTAACCCCTATCCTGCCCCCCTACACCGTCGCCACCTATAATACATTTATTAACCCCTATCCTGCCCCCCACTACACCGCCGCCACTGTAATAAAATTATTAACCCCTAAACCTAAGTCTAACACTAACCCTAACTTAAATATTAATTAAATAAATCTAAATAATATTTCTATTATGAACTAAATTAATCCTATTTAAAACTAAATACTTATCTATAAAATAAACCCTAATATAGCTACAATATAAATAATAATTATATTGTAGCTATTTTAGGATTTATTTTTATTTTACAGGCAACTTTGTATTTATTTTAACTAGGTACAATAGTTATTAAATAGTTATTAACTACTTAATAGCTACCTAGTTAAAATAATTACAAAATTACCTGTAAAATAAATCCTAACCTAAGTTACAATTACACCTAACACTACACTATCATTAAATAAATTATTCCTATTTAAAACTAAATACTTACCTGTAAAATAAACCCTAAGATAGCTACAATGTAATTAATAATTACATTGTAGCTATCTTAGGATTTATATTTATTTTACAGGCAACTTTGTATTTATTTTAGCTAGTTAGAATAGTTATTAAATAGTTATTAACTATTTAATAACTACCTAGCTAAAAGAAATACAAAAACAGAATTTATGTTTACCTGATAAATTACTTTCTCCAACGGTGTGTCCGGTCCACGGCGTCATCCTTACTTGTGGGATATTCTCCTCCCCAACAGGAAATGGCAAAGAGCCCAGCAAAGCTGGTCACATGATCCCTCCTAGGCTCCGCCTTCCCCAGTCATTCGACCGACGTAAAGGAGGAATATTTGCATAGGAGAAATCATATGATACCGTGGTGACTGTAGTTAAAGAAAATAAATTATCAGACCTGATTAAAAAACCAGGGCGGGCCGTGGACCGGACACACCGTTGGAGAAAGTAATTTATCAGGTAAACATAAATTCTGTTTTCTCCAACATAGGTGTGTCCGGTCCACGGCGTCATCCTTACTTGTGGGAACCAATACCAAAGCTTTAGGACACGGATGAAGGGAGGGAGCAAATCAGGTCACCTAGATGGAAGGCACCACGGCTTGCAAAACCTTTCTCCCAAAAATAGCCTCAGAAGAAGCAAAAGTATCAAATTTGTAAAATTTAGTAAAAGTGTGCAGTGAAGACCAAGTCGCTGCCTTACATATCTGATCAACAGAAGCCTCGTTCTTGAAGGCCCATGTGGAAGCCACAGCCCTAGTGGAATGAGCTGTGATTCTTTCAGGAGGCTGCCGTCCGGCAGTCTCGTAAGCCAATCTGATGATGCTTTTAATCCAAAAAGAGAGAGAGGTAGAAGTTGCTTTTTGACCTCTCCTTTTACCAGAATAAACAACAAACAAAGAAGATGTTTGTCTAAAATCCTTTGTAGTATCTAAATAGAATTTTAGAGCACGAACTACATCCAAATTGTGCAACAAACGTTCCTTCTTTGAAACTGGATTCGGACACAAAGAAGGCACGACTATCTCCTGGTTAATGTTTTTGTTAGAAACAACTTTCGGAAGAAAACCAGGTTTAGTACGTAAAACCACCTTATCTGCATGGAACACCAGATAAGGAGGAGAACACTGCAGAGCAGATAATTCTGAAACTCTTCTAGCAGAAGAAATTGCAACCAGAAACAAAACTTTCCAAGATAATAACTTAATATCAACGGAATGTAAGGGTTCAAACGGAACCCCCTGAAGAACTGAAATAACTAAATTGAGACTCCAAGGAGGAGTCAAAGGTTTGTAAACAGGCTTGATTCTAACCAGAGCCTGAACAAAGGCTTGAACATCTGGCACAGCTGCCAGCTTTTTGTGAAGTAACACAGACAAGGCAGAAATCTGTCCCTTCAAAGAACTTGCAGATAATCCTTTCTCCAAACCTTCTTGAAGAAAGGATAGAATCTTAGGAATTTTTACCTTGTCCCAAGGGAATCCTTTAGATTCACACCAACAGATATATTTTTTCCATATTTTGTGGTAGATTTTTCTAGTTACAGGCTTTCTGGCCTGAACAAGAGTGTTACGGTTGCCTCCAGGCTGGCTGGAAGTTGGACCGTAGAAAAGGATGCTCCTAGCGCTCACCAAAGAATCATCAGCACCATAGTCAGCAATCCCTGTAGTGATATTAGCTGAAGCTGTCCCCTACAAACATGAGTCAAAGCTGCAAGTTAGAGGGACAGAAAATAGGTCTGATGTGCTGGAGCACACAGCCTGCTTTTATTCAGGTTACATGCAAACAGGACACTCTCAGGGGGAGGCATAAAATCCCCCATCACACATTTGATATTAGATAGAGACACTCCCTTTGACAGGCCACAACATTTACTTCAGCAGATAACATTACACACACTAAAACAATGCAGTCCACCTTATCAATACTAGTCTGATTAGACAATGGGAAAGTTGATCACTAAACCTAATTAGAGCTAATCCCAGCAGACTTGTATTTAGAATAGGTTTCTTGAAGCTGAACAAAATTTAACTCTTAATGGCACACAATGAAACTGAACCAAGTGGGAGAAAGCCAGGGACAAGTCATTTCACAGGTCTGGGGACATAGTCTTAAAGGGGCATTGTTTATTAAAGTCACAATATGTCCCCAGATGGTTCTTAAAGGGCCACACACACCCAACAAAAGTCAATATGTCCTCAGGGGCACAATCTTCCAGGGGCCATAGTCATGTGGAAGGAGGCTGGCAAATAGGCTTCTCCAAAATCCAGGGAAGCAGGGCAATTTTTCATTTAAAGGGCCAGTTACAAACAGCAGTTTGTAACATATCTCCCCTTTTGGAGGGAGACTAACCAGGCACCTGACCTTCTGCCGGTCAGTGCCCAAGTTAGTCTCGCAACCCACCCACAAATAATCGCTAGCAGCAAAGTAGCCCCCCCACAATACGTAGTACTGGCCTGTAAGTTCCAGGTTGCAGGATGAAAGTGCAGCATCCTCGGCCTTCCTGGCGCAGCTGGGCAAATAGCTGATGGTACTTGGGGGGCAGAGGCCAGCGGCACTCTGCCCTGGTGCCAGCGCTTCTGCTGGGGTGAGGGGTTTGCAGGCCAGTCCTGTAACAAGGGGGTCTGTAGGGCAGAGGCCAGCAGCGCTCTGTTCTGATGCCAGCTCTTCTGCTGGGGGAATTGGGGCATAGTCCTGCCCGGTGGCAAAGGGAACGTGGGGGTCAGTGGGGGTTAACATCTCCACTGTTAACCCTGGGCCCAAGTTAGGAGTTAGCTGGGGAGGGGGAGATTGGCTTACCTCCTCCTCCTGATACTCCGGTGGCCGTTGGGAAGGGAGGTCGATGCTCTCCGCTTCCTGTGGAACATGCTGCGGCTGGGGAGAGAGACCGGTTGTCTCCTCTCCCTGGAAGGCACACTCCGGCTGGGGAGGGAGGTCGATGCTCTCCCCTCCCTGTAGCTGGGTCTGTCGCTGGGGATCTGGGCCGCCTGCCCAGCATCCCTGTAGGGCCGGTAGAGAGACTGCGGTCCCATCTCCACCTGCCTGCTGGGGGTCCTCCCAGGACCAGTCTATGAGGCCTGCTGCCTCTGGTATCTCTGGCTGGGGAAGGGGACTGGTTGTCTCTTCCCTCTGCACGGTATACTGCCGCTGGGGAGGGAGGTCGCTGCTCTCCTCTCCCTGTGGAACATGCTGCGGCTGGGGAGAGAGACCAGGTGTCCATACCCTCAAACTCCACAGTTGGCGCTCAAAGGCTCGTGCTGCTTCGTTCTCAGTAGCCAATTCCCGGATGAGGCGACTGACTACCTCCTGCGCAGGGTCTGGACCATATCGGACTAGCCGCCTCTTTACCTCTGGAACGAAATCCGCGCCCTCATAGCGACGGATCAGGTTGAGGTGCTCTTCACAGGGTTCTGACCAGTATCTTGTCAGCTCCATGCTGCTGTAGGTAGGGACGCTGTGCAGTGGCTAGCGTTGCCCTCAATAACTTTCCTACGATACCAGTGCTGTTGTGGTGCTGCTCCTTGCGCTAGGACGCCAATCCCACCGCTGCCGCCAAATGTTACGGTTGCCTCCAGGCTGGCTGGAAGTTGGACCGTAGAAAAGGATGCTCCTAGCGCTCACCAAAGAATCATCAGCACCATAGTCAGCAATCCCTGTAGTGATATTAGCTGAAGCTGTCCCCTACAAACATGAGTCAAAGCTGCAAGTTAGAGGGACAGAAAATAGGTCTGATGTGCTGGAGCACACAGCCTGCTTTTATTCAGGTTACATGCAAACAGGACACTCTCAGGGGGAGGCATAAAATCCCCCATCACACATTTGATATTAGATAGAGACACTCCCTTTGACAGGCCACAACATTTACTTCAGCAGATAACATTACACACACTAAAACAATGCAGTCCACCTTATCAATACTAGTCTGATTAGACAATGGGAAAGTTGATCACTAAACCTAATTAGAGCTAATCCCAGCAGACTTGTATTTAGAATAGGTTTCTTGAAGCTGAACAAAATTTAACTCTTAATGGCACACAATGAAACTGAACCAAGTGGGAGAAAGCCAGGGACAAGTCATTTCACAGGTCTGGGGACATAGTCTTAAAGGGGCATTGTTTATTAAAGTCACAATATGTCCCCAGATGGTTCTTAAAGGGCCACACACACCCAACAAAAGTCAATATGTCCTCAGGGGCACAATCTTCCAGGGGCCATAGTCATGTGGAAGGAGGCTGGCAAATAGGCTTCTCCAAAATCCAGGGAAGCAGGGCAATTTTTCATTTAAAGGGCCAGTTACAAACAGCAGTTTGTAACAAAGAGTATCAATGACAGAATCTGAGAACCCTCGCTTTGATAAGATCAAGCGTTCAATCTCCAAGCAGTCAGTTGGAGTGAGACCAGATTCGGATGTTCGAACGGACCTTGAACAAGAAGGTCTCGTCTCAAAGGTAGCTTCCATGGTGGAGCCGATGACATATTCACCAGGTCTGCATACCAAGTCCTGCGTGGCCACGCAGGAGCTATCAAGATCACCGATGCCCTCTCCTGATTGATCCTGGCTACCAGCCTGGGGATGAGAGGAAACGGCGGGAATACATAAGCTAGTTTGAAGGTCCAAGGTGCTACTAGTGCATCTACTAGAGTCGCCTTGGGATCCCTGGATCTGGACCCGTAGCAAGGAACCTTGAAGTTCTGACGAGAGGCCATCAGATCCATGTCTGGAATGCCCCACAATTGAGTAATTTGGGCAAAGATTTCCGGATGGAGTTCCCACTCCCCCGGATGAAATGTCTGACGACTCAGAAAATCCGCTTCCCAATTTTCCACTCCTGGGATGTGGATTGCAGACAAGTGGCAGGAGTGAGTCTCCGCCCATTGAATGATTTTGGTCACTTCTTCCATCGCCAGGGAACTCCTTGTTCCCCCCTGATGGTTGATGTACGCAACAGTCGTCATGTTGTCCGATTGAAACCGTATGAACTTGGCCTTTGCTAGCTGAGGCCAAGCCTTTAGAGCATTGAATATCGCTCTCAGTTCCAGAATATTTATCGGGAGAAGAGATTCTTCCCGAGACCAAAGACCCTGAGCTTTCAGGGGTCCCCAGACCGCGCCCCAGCCCACCAGACTGGCGTCGGTCGTGACAATGACCCACTCTGGTCTGCGGAAGCTCATCCCCTGTGACAGGTTGTCCAGGGACAGCCACCAACGGAGTGAATCTCTGGTCCTCTGATCTACTTGTATCGTCGGAGACAAGTCTGTATAGTCCCCATTCCACTGACTGAGCATGCACAGTTGTAATGGTCTTAGATGAATTCGCGCAAAAGGAACTATGTCCATTGCCGCTACCATCAAACCTATTACTTCCATGCACTGCGCTATGGAAGGAAGAGGAACAGAATGAAGTATTTGACAAGAGTTTAGAAGTTTTGATTTTCTGGCCTCTGTCAGAAAAATCCTCATTTCTAAGGAGTCTATTATTGTTCCCAAGAAGGGAACCCTTGTTGACGGAGATAGCGAACTTTTTTCTACGTTCACTTTCCACCCGTGAGATCTGAGAAAGGCCAGGACAATGTCCGTGTGAGCCTTTGCTTGTGGAAGGGACGACGCTTGAATCAGAATGTCGTCCAAGTAAGGTACTACTGCAATGCCCCTTGGTCTTAGCACCGCTAGAAGGGACCCTAGTACCTTTGTGAAAATTCTTGGAGCAGTGGCTAATCCGAACGGAAGTGCCACAAACTGGTAATGCTTGTCCAGGAATGCGAACCTTAGGAACCGATGATGTTCCTTGTGGATAGGAATATGTAGATACGCATCCTTTAAATCCACCGTGGTCATGAATTGACCTTCCTGGATGGAAGGAAGAATTGTTCGAATGGTTTCCATTTTGAACGATGGAACCTTGAGAAACTTGTTTAGGATCTTGAGATCTAAGATTGGTCTGAATGTTCCCTCTTTTTTGGGAACTACGAACAGATTGGAGTAGAACCCCATCCCTTGTTCTCCTAATGGAACAGGATGAATCACTCCCATTTTTAACAGGTCTTCTACACAATGTAAGAATGCCTGTTTTTTTATGTGGTCTGAAGACAATTGAGACCTGTGGAACCTCCCCCTTGGGGGAAGCCCCTTGAATTCCAGAAGATAACCTTGGGAGACTATTTCTAGTGCCCAAGGATCCAGAACATCTCTTGCCCAAGCCTGAGCGAAGAGAGAGAGTCTGCCCCCCACCAGATCCGGTCCCGGATCGGGGGCCAACATCTCATGCTGTCTTGGTAGCAGTGGCAGGTTTCTTGGCCTGCTTTCCTTTGTTCCAGCCTTGCATTGGCCTCCAGGCTGGCTTGGCTGGAGAAGTATTACCCTCTTGCTTAGAGGACGTAGCACTTGGGGCTGGTCCGTTTCTGCGAAAGGGACGAAAATTAGGTTTATTTTTGGCCTTGAAAGACCTATCCTGAGGAAGGGCGTGGCCCTTGCCCCCAGTGATATCAGAGATAATCTCTTTCAAGTCAGGGCCAAACAGCGTTTTCCCCTTGAAAGGAATGTTAAGCAATTTGTTCTTGGAAGACGCATCCGCTGACCAAGATTTTAGCCAAAGCGCTCTGCGCGCCACAATAGCAAAACCAGAATTTTTCGCCGCTAACCTAGCCAATTGCAAAGTGGCGTCTAGGGTGAAAGAATTAGCCAATTTGAGAGCATGAATTCTGTCCATAATCTCCTCATAAGAAGAAGAATTATTATTGAGCGCCTTTTCTAGTTCATCGAACCAGAAACACGCTGCTGTAGTGACAGGAACAATGCATGAAATTGGTTGTAGAAGGTAACCTTGCTGAACAAACATCTTTTTAAGCAAACCTTCTAATTTTTTATCCATAGGATCTTTGAAAGCACAACTATCTTCTATGGGTATAGTGGTGCGTTTGTTTAGAGTAGAAACCGCCCCCTCGACCTTGGGGACTGTCTGCCATAAGTCCTTTCTGGGGTCGACCATAGGAAACAATTTTTTAAATATGGGGGGAGGGACGAAAGGTATACCGGGCCTTTCCCATTCTTTATTTACAATGTCCGCCACCCGCTTGGGTATAGGAAAAGCTTCGGGGGGCCCCGGGACCTCTAGGAACTTGTCCATTTTACATAATTTCTCTGGAATGACCAAATTCTCACAATCATCCAGAGTAGATAACACCTCCTTAAGCAGAGCGCGGAGATGTTCCAATTTAAATTTAAATGTAATCACATCAGGTTCAGCTTGTTGAGAAATTTTCCCTGAATCTGAAATTTCTCCCTCAGACAAAACCTCCCTGGCCCCCTCAGACTGGTGTAGGGGCACTTCAGAACCAATATCATCAGCGTCCTCATGCTCTTCAGCATTTTCTAAAACAGAGCAGTCGCGCTTTCGCTGATAAGTGGGCATTTTGGCTAAAATGTTTTTGATAGAATTATCCATTACAGCCGTTAATTGTTGCATAGTAAGGAGTATTGGCGCACTAGATGTACTAGGGGCCTCCTGTGTGGGCAAGACTGGTGTAGACGAAGGAGGGGATGATGCAGTACCATGCTTACTCCCCTCACTTGAGGAATCATCTTGGGCATCATTTTCTCTAAATTTTGTGTCACATAAATCACATCTATTTAAATGAGAAGGAACCTTGGTTTCCCCACATACAGAACACAGTCTATCTGGTAGTTCAGACATGTTAAACAGGCATAAACTTGATAACAAAGTACAAAAAACATTTTAAAATAAAACCGTTACTGTCACTTTAAATTTTAAACTGAACACACTTTATTACTGCAAATGTGAAAAAGTATGAAGGAATTGTTCAAAATTCACCAAAATTTCACCACAGTGTCTTAAAGCCTTAAGAGTATTGCACACCAAATTTGGAAACTTTAACCCTTAAAATAACGGAACCGGAGCCGTTTTTATATTTAACCCCTTTACAGTCCCTGGTATCTGCTTTGCTGAGACCCAACCAAGCCCAAAGGGGAATACGATACCAAATGACGCCTTCAGAAAGTCTTTTCTATGTATCAGAGCTCCTCACACATGCATCTGCATGTCATGCTTCCCAAAAACAAGTGCGCAATAGAGGCGCGAAAATGAGACTCTGCCTATGATTAGGGAAAGCCCCTAGAGAATAAGGTGTCCAATACAGTGCCTGCCGGTTATTTTACATAGTTCCCAAGATTAAAATAATTCCTCAAGGCTATGGGGTATAAAATATGTTTATATATAAATCGTTTTAGCCCAGAAAATGTCTACAGTCTTAAAAGCCCTTGTGAAGCCCTTTTTTTCTTTATGTAATAAAAATGGCTTACCGGATCCCATAGGGAAAATGACAGCTTCCAGCATTACATCGTCTTGTTAGAAATGTGTCATACCTCAAGCAGCAAAAGTCTGCTCACTGTTTCCCCCAACTGAAGTTAATTCCTCTTAACAGTCCTGTGTGGAAACAGCCATCGATTTTAGTAACGGTTGCTAAAATCATTTTCCTCTTACAAACAGAAATCTTCATCTCTTTTCTGTTTCAGAGTAAATAGTACATACCAGCACTATTTTAAAATAACAAACTCTTGATTGAATAATAAAAACTACAGTTAAACACTAAAAAACTCTAAGCCATCTCCGTGGAGATGTTGCCTGTATAACGGCAAAGAGAATGACTGGGGAAGGCGGAGCCTAGGAGGGATCATGTGACCAGCTTTGCTGGGCTCTTTGCCATTTCCTGTTGGGGAGAATATCCCACAAGTAAGGATGACGCCGTGGACCGGACACACCTATGTTGGAGAAATTACCTGTAAAATAAATCCTAACCTAAGTTACAATTAAACCTAACACTAAACTATCATTAAATAAATTAAATACAAATAACTACAATTAAATACAATTACATAAACTAACTAAAGTACAAAAACTAAAAAAGCTAAGTTATAAAAAATAGGTTACAGACATTTAAAAAAATATTACAACAATTTTAAGCTAATTACACCTAATTTAAGCCCCCTAATAAAATAACAAAGCCCCCCAAAATAAAAAAATTCCCTACCCTATTCTACATTAAAAAAGTTCAAAGCTCTTTTACCTTACCAGCCCTTAAAAGGGCCTTTTGTGGGGCATGCCCCAAATAATTCAGCTCTTTTGCCTGTAAAAGAAAAATACAACCCCCCCAACATTAAAACCCACCACCCACATACCCCTAATCTAACCCAAACCCCCCTTAAAATAACCTAACACTAATCCCCTGAAGATCATCGTACCTTTAGTCGTCTTCACTCAGCCGAGCCACCGATGGAACTGAAGAGGAGATCCGGAGCGGCAGAAGTGATCCTCCAAGGAGCGCTGAAGAAATCTTCCATCCGATGAAGTGATCCTCCAGGCGGCGCTGAAGAAGTCTTCTATCCGGGCGATGTCATCTTCCAAGCGGCGCTGAAGAAGTCTTCTATCCGGGCGATGTCATCTTCCAAGCGGGGTCTTCAATCTTCATCCCGCCGACGCGGAACATCCTTCTTTCCCGACGGACTACCGACGAATGAAGGCTCCTTTAAGGGACGTCATCCAAGATGGCGTCCCTTCAATTCCGATTGGCTGATAGGATTCTAGATTAAAGAGAACCGAGATAGCACACAGAGTCTCTATAGAAGTGCGCAAATGATCACAGCATGTGGCAGATGGCGGATTCGGCAAACAGCAATCCAGGCAGCTCTCTCAGAAATGGTGAGTGGACAACGGGAACCTGTGGATGACAGATGGAAGAGGCGCCTCATGGGACAAGTATCGTTTGAGGCAGCAAAGGGACACACATAAGCAGCGGACCCCCCACACAGAGTGTTACTCACAAGAGCGGCGGTACAAACGTGTACCCAGACAGGCAGGACGGAACCAAAAGTCGCCCGTCAGACAGGCGTAAGCTCGGTACGCTAGGCAAACGTCACTCAGCAAGCAGCGTCAGAGTAAACCCAGCAGGGGAACCAATAGAGTCGAAGGGTCTTGAGGGAACGTTTTCCAGCAACAGCTGCACAGGACATAAATGGGAGGGGAACAAAGAGCAGTTTATGTCCTGTGCAGCTGTTGCTGGAAAACGTTCCCTCAAGACCCTTCGACTCTATTGGTTCCCCTGCTGGGTTTACTCTGACGCTGCTTGCTGAGTGACGTTTGCCTAGCGTACCGAGCTTACGCCTGTCTGACGGGCGACTTTTGGTTCCGTCCTGCCTGTCTGGGTACACGTTTGTACCGCCGCTCTTGTGAGTAACACTCTGTGTGGGGGGTCCGCTGCTTATGTGTGTCCCTTTGCTGCCTCAAACGATACTTGTCCCATGAGGCGCCTCTTCCATCTGTCATCCACAGGTTCCCGTTGATAGGATTCTATCAGCCAATCGGAATTAAGGTAGGAAAAATCTGATTGGCTGATTGGATCAGCAAATCGGATTGAACTTCAATCTGATTGGCTGATTCAATCAGCCAATCAGATTTTTCCTACCTAAATTCCGATTGGCTGATAGAATCCTATCAGCCAATCGGAATTGAAGGGACGCCATCTTGGATGACGTCCCTTAAAGGAGCCTTCATTCGTCGGTAGTCCGTCGGGAAAGAAGGATGTTCCGCGTCGGCGGGATGAGGATTGAAGACCCCGCTTGGAAGATGATATCGCCCGGATAGAAGACTTCTTCAGCGCCGCTTGGAAGATGACATCGCCCGGATAGAAGACTTCTTCAGCGCCGCCTGGAGGATCACTTCATCGGATGGAAGATTTCTTCAGCGCCCCTTGGAGGATCACTTTTGCCGCTCCGGATCTCCTCTTCAGTTCCATCGGTGGCTCGGCTGAGTGAAGACGACTAAAGGTAGGATGATCTTCAGGGGATTAGTGTTAGGTTATTTTAAGGGGGGTTTGGGTTAGATTAGGGGTATGTGGGTTTTAATGTTGGGGGGGGTTGTATTTTTCTTTTACAGGCAAAAGAGCTGAATTCTTTGGGGCATGCCCCACAAAAGGCCCTTTTAAGGGCTGGTAAGGTAAAAGAGCTTTGAACTTTTTTAATGTAGAATAGGGTAGGGATTTTTTTTTATTTTGGGGGGCTTTGTTATTTTATTAGGGGGCTTAGATTAGGTGTAATTAGCTTAAAATTGTTGTAATATTTTTTAAATGTTTGTAACCTATTTTTTTTATAACTTAGCTTTTTTATTTTTTGTACTTTAGTTAATGTAATCGTATTTAATTGTAGTTATTTGTATTTAATTTATTTAATGATAGTGTAGTGTTAGGTTTAATTGTAACTTAGGTTAGGATTTATTTTACAGGTAATTTTGTATTTCTTTTAGCTAGGTAGTTATTAAATAGTTAATAACTATTTAATAACTATTCTAACTAGCTAAAATAAATACAAAGTTGCCTGTAAAATAAATATAAATCCTAAGATAGCTACAATGTAATTATTAATTACATTGTAGCTATCTTAGGGTTTATTTTACAGGTAAGTATTTAGTTTTAAATAGGAATAATTTATTTAATGATAGTGTAGTGTTAGGTGTAATTGTAACTTAGGTTAGTTTTTATTTTACAGGTTAATTTCTCTTTATTTTAGCTAGGTAAGCTATTAAATAGTTAATAACTATTTAATAGCTATTGTACCTGGTTAAAATAAATTGAAATTTGCCTGTAAAATAAAAATAAATCCTAACATAGCTACAATATAATTATTATTTATATTGTAGCTATATTAGGGTTTATTTTAAAGGTAAGTATTTAGTTTTAAATAGGATTAATTTAGTTCATAATAGAAATATTATTTAGATTTATTTAATTAATATTTAAGTTAGGGGGGTGTTAGGGTTAGTGTTAGACTTAGGTTTAGGGGTTAATAATTTTATTACAGTGGCGGCGGTTTAGGGGTTAATACATTTATTATAGTTGCGGCGGCTTAGGGGTTAATATGTATAGAGTAGCTTGCGGTGGGCTCTGGGAGCGGCGGTTTAGGGGTAATACATTTATTTAGTTGCGACGGTGTAGGGGGGACAGATTAGGGGTGTTTAGACTCGGGGTACATGTTAGGGTGTTAGTTGCAGACATCTCCCATAGGAATCAATGAGATGTCTGGCAGCAGCAAACATGAACTTTCGCTATGGTCAGACTCCCATTGATTCCTATGGGATCCGCCACCTCCAGGGCAGCGGATTGAAAACCAGGTACGCTGGGCCGGAAAAGTGCCGAGCGTACCTGCTAGTTTTTTGATAACTAGCAAAAGTATTCAGATTGTGCCGCACTTGTGTGCGGAACATCTGGAGTGACGTAAGAATCGATCTGTGTCGGACTGAGTCCGGCGGATCGAAGCTTACGTCACTAAAAAATAAACGACATATTACTAATTTTTTATTAAATGTATAGTGGCGGTTAGGTTAATATCAGGATTGCCTACAGGAATGTGTTCAAAATAACGAAAATTGACAATCACTTTAAGAACTAAATTTAAACTCCAAGGCGGAGCAACAGGTTTAAACACAGGCTTGATTCTGACTAAAGCCCGACAAAACGCAAGCACGTCTGGAACCTCAGCCAGACGTTTGTGCAAAAAAATAGACAGAGCAGAAATCTGTCCTTTTAAGGAACTAGCTGACAAACCCTTCTCTAATCCTTCTTGGAGAAAAGATAATATCCTAGGAATCCTGACCTTACTCCATGAGTAACAATTAGATTCACACCAATGAAGATATTTACACCATATCTTATGATAGATTTTCCTGGTGACAGGCTTTCGCGCCTGTATTAAGGTATCAATGACCGACTCGGAGAAAACACGCTTTGATAAAATCAAGCGTTCAATCTCCAAGCAGTCAGCCGCAGAGAAATTAGATTTGGATGGTTGAAAGGACCCTGAAGTAGAAGGTTCTGCCTCAGAGGCAGAGTCCATGGCGGAAAGCATGACATGTCCACCAGATCTGCATACCAAGTCCTGCGTGGCCACGCAGGTGCTATCAAAATTACTGATGCTCTCTCCTGTTTGATCTTGGCAATCAGACGAGGGAGCAGAGGAAACGGTGGAAACACATAAGCCAGGTTGAAGAACCAAGGCGCTGCTAGAGCATCTATCAGCGCTGCCTTGGGATCCCTGGACCTGGATCCGTAACAAGGAAGCTAGGCGTTCTGGCGAGACGCCATGAGATCCAGTTCTGGTTTGCCCCAACGTTGAATCAACTGTGCAAACACCTCCGGATGGAGCTCCCACTCCCCCGGATGAAAAGTCTGACGACTTAGAAAATCTGCCTCCCAGTTCTCTACTCCTGGGATATGGATAGCTGATAGATGGCAAGAGTGAATCTCTGCCCATTGAATTATCTTTGAAACCTCCAACATTGCTAGGGAACTCCTTGTTCCCCCTTGATGGTTGATGTAAGCTACAGTTGTGATGTTGTCCGACTGAAATCTGATGAACCTCACTGCCACTAGCTGAGGCCAAGCCTGAAGAGCATTGAATATCGCTCTTAGTTCCAGAATGTTTATTGGAAGGAGTGCCTCCTCCTGAGTCCCCGACCTCTGAGCCTTCAGAGAGTTCCAGACTGCACCCCAGCCCAGAAGGCTGGCATCTGTTACTATTGTCCAATCTGGCCTGCGGAAGGTCATACCTTTAGACAGATGGACCCGAGATAGCCACCAGAGAAGAGAATCCCTGGTCTCTTGATCCAGATTTAGTAGAGGGGACAAATCTGTGTAATCCCCATTCCACTGACTGAGCATGCAGAATTGCAGCGGTCTGAGATGTAGGCTGGCAAACGGAACTATGTCCATTGCCGCTACCATTAAGCCGATTACTTCCATACACTGAGCCACCGAAGGGCGAGAAGTTAATAAAGAACACGGCAGGAATTTAGAAGTTTTGACAACCTATCCTCTGTCAGGTAAATCCTCATTTCTACAGAATCTATCAGAGTTCCCAGGAAGGATACTCTTGTGAGAGGGGATAGAGAACTCTTCTTTTCGTTCACTTTCCACCCATGAGACCTCAGGAATGCCAGAACAATGTCCGTATGGGACTTGGCAATTTGGAAATTCGACGGCTGTATCAGAATGTTGTCTAAGTAAAGGGCTACTGCTATGCCCCGCGGCCTTAGGACCGCCAGAAGTGACCCCAGAACCTTCGTAAAGATTCTTGGAGCTGTAGCTAACCCAAAGGGAAGAGCCACAAATTGGTAATGCCTGTCTAGGAAGGCGAACCTGAGAAACCAATGATGATCTTTGTGTATTGGAATGTGAAGATAAGCATCCTTTAAGTCCACGGTAGTCATGTATTGACCCTCCTGGATCATAGGTAGGATGGTTCGAATAGTCTCCATCTTGAAAGATGGGACCCTGAGAAATTTGTTTAGGATCTTGAGATCTAAGATTGGTCTGAAGGTTCCCTCTTTCTTGGGAACCACAAATAAATTTGAATAGAAGCCTTGCCCCTGTTCCTCCTTTGGAACTGGGTGGATCACTCCCATAACTAGGAGGTCTTGAACACAATGTAAGAATGCCTCTCTCTTTATCTGGTCTGCAGATAATTGTGAAAGGTGAAATCTTCCTTTTGGGGAAGAAGCTTTGAAGTCCAGAAGATATCCCTGGGACACAATTTCCAACGCCCAGGGATCCTGGACATCTCTTGCCCAAGCCTGGGCGAAGAGAGAAAGTCTGCCCCCTACTAGATCCGTTACCGGATTGGGGACTGATCTTACATGCTGTCTTAGAGGCAGCAGCAGGCTTCTTGGCCTGCTTACCTTTGTTCCAGGCCTGGTTAGGTCTCCAGATCGGCTTGGACTGGGCAAAATTTCCCTCTTATTTTGCATTAGAGGGAGTTGATGCCGCGCTCGTCTTAAAGTTTCGAAAGGCACAAAAATTAGTTTGTTTGGTCCTTAATTTATTAGACCTATCCTGAGGAAGGGCATGACCTTTTCCTCCAGTAATATCAGAAATGATCTCCTTCAGTCCAGGCCCGAATAGGGTCTGCCCCTTGAAGGGAATGTTGAGAAGCTTAGACTTTGAAGTAACGTCAGCTGACCAGGATTTAAGCCATAGCGCCCTACGCGCCTGTATAGCAAAACCTGAGTTCTTAGCCGTTAAGTTTGGTTAAATGAACAACGGCGTCAGAAACAAATGAATTGGCTAGCTGAAGCGCTTTAAGCTTGTCAAGTACATCATCCAATGGAGTTTCTACCTGTAAGGCCTCTTCCAGAGACTCAAACCAGAAGGCCGCAGCAGCAGTGACCGGGGCAATGCATGCAAGAGGCTGGAGAATAAAACCTTGTTGAATAAACATTTTCTTAAGGTAAATATGGCTAGTCATACCTTAAGCAGAAAAGTCTGCTAACTGTTTCCCCCAACTGAAGTTACTTCATCTCAACAGTCCTATGTGGAAACAGCAAACGATTTTAGTTACTGTCTGCTAAAATCATCTTCCTCTTAAACAGAACTCTTCATCTTTTTCTGTTCAGAGTAAATAGTACATACCAGCACTATTTTAAAATAACAAACTCTTGATAGTAGAATAAAAAAAAAAACTACAACTAACCACCACATACTCTTAACCATCTCCGTGGAGATGTTGCCTGTGCAATGGCAAAGAGAATGACTGGGGGGACTATATGGCCATATGACTCTTTGCCATTTCCTGTTGGGGAAGAGATATTCCCACAAGTAAGGATGACGCCGTGGACCGGACACACCAATGTTGGAGAAAATAGGAGGGGGAGAGAACGGTACACCTGGTCTATCCCATTCCTTAGTAATAATTTCTGAAAACCTTTTAGGTAGTGGAAAAACATCAGTGTAAACAGGCACTGCATAGTATTTATCCAATCTACACAATTTCTCTGGCACTATAATGGTGTCACAGTCATCCAGAGTAGCTAAAACCTCCCTGAGCAACACGTGGAGGTGTTCAAGCTTAAATTTAAATGTTGACATATCAGAATCAGGTTGAAGCATCTTCCCTGAGTCAGAAAAATCACCCACAGAAAGAAGCTCTCCTGCCTCAGCATATTGTGAGGGGATATCAGACATAGCTACTAAAACGTCAGAGAGCTCTGGATTTTTTCTAGTCCCAGAGCTGTCTCGCTTTCCTTGTAACCCTGGTAGTTTGGACAATACCGCTGTAATGGTATGATCCATAACTGCCGCCATGTCTTGTAAAGTAAACGCCATGGGCGCGCAAGATGTACTTGGCGCCACTTGAGCGGGAGTCAAAGGTTCTGACACGTGGGGAGAGTTAGTCGGCATAACTTCCCCCTTGTCAATTTCCTCTGGTGATAAATCTTTTAAAGACAGAATATGATCTTTATAACTTAAAGTAAAATCAGTACATTTGGTACACATTCTAAGAGGGGGTTCCACAATGGCTTCTAAACATAATGAACAAGGAGTTTCCTGTATGTCAGACATGTTTAAACAGACTAGCAATGAGACCAGCAAGCTTGGAAAACACTTTGATAAATGTAAACAAGCAAAAAATAAAAACGGTACTGTGCCTTTAAGAGAAAATTTTTTGTCAGAAATTGAAAAACAGTGATAAAAAGCAGTAAATCTTACCAAATTTTTACAGTGTGTATAATAGACTAACAGAGCATTGCACCCACTTGCAAATGGATGATTAACCCCTTAGTTTCAAAACCGGATCAAAAAAACGATATAAACATTTTTTAACAGTCACAACAAACTGCCACAGCTCTGTTGTGGCCCTACCTGCCCATTCAACGACTTTTGAAGGCACAAAAACCCTTTGTAGAGGTCCTAAGTGTTCAGGGGACTCCTTCAGGGAAGCTGGAAGTCTCAAGCTGCAAAAACTACTGCACGATTTAGGCCTGAAATTACGCCCCTCCCAACCTGTACTCACAATGAGAGGGCCATAAAAAACTATCCCTAGGCAAAATCTAGCCAGCCATGTGGAAAAAACTGGGCCCCAATAAAGTTTTATCACCAATATGTAGAAAAAAAACGTTAAAACACTTCCAGCAAACGTTATCTTATTTTCAATAATGTGAGAAAGCAATAAGAATATTACCTTTTACAGCAAGCATGATACTAGTCGTTATTAAATCACTGTAATCAGGCTTACCTTAAATAAATCCGGTATTAACAGCATTTTCTAGCATATTCATTTCTCTAGAAAATTTTAAACTGCACATACCTCATAGCAGGAGACCCTGCACGCCATTCCCCCAGCTGAAGTTACCTCACTCTTCAGTTATGTGTGAGAACAGCAATGGATCTTAGTTACAACCTGCTAAGATCATCAAAAACCACAGGCAGACTCTTCTTTAACTTTCTGCCTGAGGCTAAAACAGTACAACTCCGGTACCATTTGAAAATAATAAACTTTTGATTGAAGATAAACTACATAAATTCACATCTCTCTAGCTACTTCCTATGTTGTCGAGAGCTGCAAGAGAATGACTGGTAGTGGCAGTTAGGGGAGGAGCTATATAGACAGCTCTGCTGTGGGTGATCCTCTTGCAGCTTCCTGTTGGAATGGAGAATATCCTACAAGCAATGAATGATCCGTGGACTGGATACACTTTACAAGAGAAATCTATAGCGGTTTCAAAAGTGTATTTAAGTATGCACCGTGCACCAGCATTTTAAGCACAGCACTTGCTCAGAGAGCCTAAGTTCCTTGTATCATCTTGTAATGACTCAATCTGTTAATTGCTGACATGATTGAAAATGCTGGTGCACTAAGAATATCTAGCTATGCTTCACATGCACGTGCAGAGACAAATGCCAACACTAAAACAGTGCTATCTTTTACTAGAAGCATTTTTCGCCAATATATGCATATTGTAATTGTTTCTATCCAAATATGTAATTCATCTACGTGCATTTAACTTTTGATTAGAATGTCCTATTAATGGTAGAAACCACTCTTCACCAACTGATTTCCATGACACTTGCACACTAGATTGGTTAAGGTAATACCTAGGCCCTAAGGTAACGTCCCTCAAAGTGCCCCTCTGGCTCCTGCAAGTGTACTCACCCCCTCCAGCAACAGGATCACCCTTATGAGTAGGATACTGAACTGAAGCACTAAGTCCTTTGCCTCCCCCCCGGGTTGTGAGCGAATTGCTCTATGCAATCACTGTTCTCTTATTTTAACCCTTTACAGAAGCCAGTTGGTAAAGATCTGTCTTTATACTGGGGCCCACCAACTTGGTACGTGCATAATGTTGCATCCTGTGACAGCAGCAATGCGCTCTCTCATATCACTGAAGTCGCTGGGATTTTGACAGCTGTACTTTGCCCTTTAGATTAACTTGTACATTATTTCATAAACAAGTACACTTTATATATAATACATTTGGTATTTATGCTAATAGACAGAATATTACATTTTCTTTTTTGTGGCAGACCAAATTCTTGCTGGTGGAGGTGCCCACTAACCTGTAAATTATCCTTTTAGCCCATAAGCAACAGGTGCCTTAAAGGGACAGTCTACACCAGAATTTTTATTGTTTTAAAAGATAGATAATCCCTTTATTACCCATTCCCCAGTTATAACCAACACAGTTATAATATACTTTTAACCTCTGTGATTATCTTGTATCTAAACCTCTGCAAACTGCCCCTTTTTCAGTTAATTTGACAGACTTGCAGTCTAGCCAATCAGTGTCTGCTCCCAGATAACTTCTCGTGCACGAGAACAGTGTTATCTATATGAAATACATGAACTAACACCCTCTAGTGGTGAAAAACTGTTAAAATGCAATCTGAAAGAGGTGGGCTTCAAGGTCTAAGAAATTAGCATATGAACCTCCTAGGTTAAGCTTTCAACTAAGAATACCAAGAGAACAAAGCAAAATTGGTGATAAAAGTAAATTGGAAAATTGTTTAAAATTACATGCTCTATTTGAATCATGAAATTTTATTTTGGCCTAGACTGTCCCTATAATATACTTTTTACTTCTGTCATTACCTTGTATCTAAACCTCTGCAAACAGCCCCTTTATTTCAGTTCTTTTGACAGACTTGCAGTTTAGCCAATCAGTGCCTGCTCCCAGATAACACTCTGCTTGTGCACGTGAAGTTATCTATATTAATCACATGAACACCCTCTAGTGGTGAAAAACTGTTAAAATGCATTCTGAAAAGAGGTGGCCTTCAAGGTCTAAGAAATTAGCATATGAACCTTCTAGATTAAGCTTTCAACTAAGAATACCAAGAGAACAAAATTGTTTAAAATTACATGCCCTATCTGAATCATGAAAGTTTATTTTGGCCTAGACTGTCCCTTTAACACTTGTGTATAAAATATATATGCATTTGTACTGTACATGGTTGGAAACTGACTTTTTACTGTCTAAGCATTGAGTGGATTAGTGTTTTTAAGACTAGAAAGTGACACCTTTACACAAATACATATTATTTATACACACAACCACACAGGAGTAGTGAGGGTATACCTACAGAGTTAGAGAATGTAGTAAATTTGAAGGGATTCATTTTTACACTCTTTTTTTTTAAGTTACCACAGATCTGTGAACATGATCTATCGGCTCAAATGACCACTAAATGCAGTAGAAAAGCATAATAAAAAGGCAATGCAATAACACCTATTCTGCATAAGCAGATTTTGTTCGCACAAATTTATTTTTACTCCCATGTATTACGTGACAGACATCAGCCAATCAGACTAGTAAACGTATAACCTGTGACCTGCACATGCTCAGTAGGATCTTGTCCTCAGAAACTAAGCATATAAAAAGGATGTGCAAAATTTGATCATGGAAGTAAAATTGTGTGCTCTTTCTGAACCATAAGAGTTTATTTTGACTTGAGTGTCCCTTTAAGTGAATCATAAATACAAGTTCAAAAACTGAAGGGAAAAAAAAAACACATTAAAAAAGGGACAGTATAGTTAAAAACTAAAATACAATCATTTAAGAGAACTATGTATAGACAAAATTTGTCATACATATTAAAATTTTTGCTGCTAGACGAGTTAAAAATGAGCATGAAGTTCCCTTTTTTTAGCAGGCCTAATAACAGCTTTGAATATCATACACACATAGTCTGCTCTTTTACACACTGTCCCTAGTTATAAGAGCAGTCTATAGCACGGGCTGTTTACTAAGGCAAAGATAAGAATTTGCTGGTTTTCCTTCGATACTGGCGGTCATCAGGAATGTTGCTGGGAAGGAAAAACATAATTTATGCTTACCTGATAAATTTATTTCTCTTGTAGTGTATCCAGTCCACGGATCATCCATTACTTGTGGGATATTAACTCCTCCCCAACAGGAAGTGCAAGAGGATTCACCCAGCAGAGCTGCTATATAGCTCCTCCCCTAACTGCCATTACCAGTCATTCGACCGAAAACATGCAGAGAAAGGAAAACCATAGGGTGCAGTGGTGACTGTAGTTTAATGGAAAAATTACCTGCCTTAAAAGGACAGGGCGGGCCGTGGACTGGATACACTACAAGAGAAATAAATTTATCAGGTAAGCATAAATTATGTTTTCTCTTGTTAAGTGTATCCAGTCCACGGATCATCCATTACTTGTGGGATACCAATACCAAAGCTAAAGTACACGGATGACGGGAGGGACAGGCAGGCTCTTTATACGGAAGGAACCACTGCCTGAAGAACCTTTCTCCCAAAAACAGCCTCCGAAGAAGCAAAAGTGTCAAATTTGTAAAAAGTATGAAGAGAAGACCAAGTTGCAGCATTGCAAATCTGTTCAACAGAAGCCTCATTCTTAAAGGCCCAAGTGGAAGCCACAGCTCTAGTAGAATGTGCTGTAATTCTTTCAGGAGGCTGCTGACCAGCAGTCTCATAGGCTAACCGTATTATGCTACGAAGCCAAAAGGAGAGAGAGGTAGCCGAAGCTTTTTGACCTCTCCTCTGACCAGAATAAACGACAAACAGGGAAGACGTTTGTCGAAAATCCTTAGTTGCCTGTAGATAAAATTTCAGGGCACGGACTACATCTAGATTGTGTAGCAGACGTTCCTTTTTCGAAGAAGGATTAGGACACAAAGATGGAACCACAATCTCTTGATTGATATTCCTGTTAGTGACCACCTTAGGTAGGAACCCAGGTTTAGTACGCAGAACTACCTTGTCTGAATGAAAAATCAGATAAGGAGAATCACAATGTAAGGCAGATAACTCAGAGACTCTTCGAGCCGAGGAAATCGCCATTAAAAACAGAACTTTCCAAGATAACAACTTGATATCAATGGAATGAAGGGGTTCAAACGGAACCCCCTGTAAAACATTAAGAACTAAGTTCAAACTCCATGGTGGAGCAACAGTTTTAAACACAGGCTTGATCCTAGCTAAAGCCTGACAAAAAGCTTGAACGTCCGGAACTTCTGACAGACGTTTGTGTAAAAGAATGGACAGAGCTGAAATCTGTCCCTTTAAGGAACTAGCGGATAAACCCTTTTCTAAACCTTCTTGTAGAAAAGACAATATCCTCGGAATCCTAACCTTACTCCATGAGTAACTCTTGGATTCGCACCAATATAAGTATTTGCGCCATATCTTATGGTAAATCTTTCTGGTAACAGGCTTCCTAGCCTGTATTAAGGTATCAATAACTGACTCAGAAAAACCACGTTTTGATAAAATCAAGCGTTCAATTTCCAAGCAGTCAGCTTCAGAGAAATTAGATTTTGATGTTTGAAGGGACCCTGGATCAGAAGGTCCTGTTTCAGAGGTAGCGACCAAGGTGGACAGGATGACATGTCCACTAGTTCTGCATACCAAGTCCTGCGTGGCCATGCAGGCGCTATTAGAATCACTGATGCTCTCTCCTGTTTGATTCTGGCAATCAATCGAGGAAGCATCGGGAAGGGTGGAAACACATAAGCCATCCCGAAGGTCCAAGGTGCTGTCAAAGCATCTATCAGAACCGCTCCCGGATCCCTGGATCTGGACCCGTAACGAGGAAGCTTGGCGTTCTGTCGAGACGCCATGAGATCTATCTCTGGTTTGCCCCAACGTCGAAGTATTTGGGCAAAGACCTCCGGATGAAGTTCCCACTCCCGCGGATGAAAAGTCTGACGACTTAAGAAATCCGCCTCCCAGTTCTCCACTCCCGGGATGTGGATTGCTGACAGGTGGCAAGAGTGAGACTCTGCCCAGCGAATTATCTTTGATACTTCCATCATTGCTAGGGAGCTTCTTGTCCCTCCCTGATGGTTGATGTAAGCTACAGTCGTGATGTTGTCCGACTGAAACCTGATGAACCCCCGAGTTGTTAACTGGGGCCAAGCCAGAAGGGCATTGAGAACTGCTCTCAATTCCAGAATGTTTATTGGTAGGAGATTCTCCTCCTGATTCCATTGTCCCTGAGCCTTCAGAGAATTCCAGACAGCGCCCCAACCTAGTAGGCTGGTGTCTGTTGTTACAATTGTCCAGTCCGGCCTGCTGAATGGCATCCCCCTGGACAGATGTGGCCGAGAAAGCCACCATAGAAGAGAATTTCTGGTTTCTTGATCCAGATTCAGAGTAGGGGACAAGTCTGAGTAATCCCCATTCCACTGACTTAGCATGCACAATTGCAGCGGTCTGAGATGTAGGCGTGCAAAGGGTACTATGTCCATTGCTGCTACCATTAAGCCGATCACCTCCATGCATTGAGCTACTGACGGGTGTTGAATGGAATGAAGGACACGGCATGCATTTTGAAGCTTTGTTAACCTGTCTTCTGTCAGGTAAATCTTCATTTCTACAGAATCTATAAGAGTCCCCAAGAAGGGAACTCTTGTGAGTGGAAAGAGAGAACTCTTCTTTTCGTTCACCTTCCATCCATGCGACCTTAGAAATGCCAGTACTAACTCTGTATGAGACTTGGCAGTTTGAAAGCTTGAAGCTTGTATCAGAATGTCGTCTAGGTACGGAGCTACCGCAATTCCTCGCGGTCTTAGTACCGCCAGAAGAGCACCCAGAACCTTTGTGAAGATTCTCGGAGCCGTAGCCAATCCGAATGGAAGAGCTACAAACTGGTAATGCCTGTCTAGAAAGGCAAACCTTAGATACCGGTAATGATCTTTGTGAATCGGTATGTGAAGGTAAGCATCCTTTAAATCCACTGTGGTCATGTACTGACCCTTTTGGATCATGGGTAAAATTGTCCGAATAGTCTCCATTTTGAACGATGGAACTCTTAGGAATTTGTTTAGGATCTTTAAATCCAGGATTGGCCTGAAGGTTCCCTCTTTTTTGGGAACCACAAACAGATTTGAGTAAAACCCTTGTCCCTGTTCCGACCGTGGAACTGGATGGATTACTCCCATTAATAAAAGCTCTTGTACGCAGCGTAGAAACGCCTCTTTCTTTATTTGGTTTGTTGACAACCTTGACAGATGAAATCTCTCTCTTGGGGGAGAGTATTTGAAGTCCAGAAGGTATCCCTGAGATATTATCTCTAGCGCCCAGGGATCCAGGACATCTCTTGCCCAAGCCTGGACGAAGAGAGAAAGTCTGCCCCCCACTAGATCCGTTCCCGGATCGGGGGCCCTCAATTCATGCTGTTTTAGGGGCACCAGCAGGTTTCCTGGCCTGCTTGCCCTTGTTCCAGGACTGGTTAGGTCTCCAGCCTTGTCTGTAGCGAGCAACAGATCCTTCTTGTTTTGGAGCAGAGGAAGTTGATGCTGCTCCTGCTTTGAAATTCCGAAAGGAACGAAAATTAGACTGTCTAGCCTTAGGTTTGGCTCTGTCTTGAGGCAGGGCATGGCCTTTACCTCCTGTAATGTCAGCGATAATTTCTTTCAATCCGGGCCCGAATAAGGTCTGCCCTTTGAAAGGTATATTAAGAAATTTAGACTTAGAAGTAACGTCAGCTGACCAGGATTTTAGCCACAGTGCTCTGCGCGCCTGAATGGCGAATCCGGAATTCTTAGCCGTAAGCTTAGTTAAATGTACTACGGCATCTGAAATAAATGAGTTAGCTAACTTAAGAGCTTTAAGCCTGTGTGTAATCTCATCTAATGCAGCTGATTCAAGTGTCCCTTCCAGAGACTCAAACCAAAATGCTGCTGCAGCCGTGACAGGCGCAATGCATGCAAGGGGTTGCAATATAAAACCTTGTTGAACAAACATTTTCTTAAGGTAACCCTCTAACTTTTTATCCATTGGATCTGAAAAGGCACAGCTATCCTCCACCGGGATAGTGGTACGCTTAGCTAAAGTAGAAACTGCTCCCTCCACCTTAGGGATCGTTTGCCATAAGTCCCGTGTGGTGGTGTCTATTGGAAACATCTTTCTAAATATCGGAGGGGGTGAGAACGGCACACCGGGTCTATCCCACTCCTTAGTAACAATTTCAGTAAGTCTCTTAGGTATAGGAAAAACGTCAGTACTCGACGGTACCGCAAAATATTTATCCAACCTACACATTTTTTCTGGTATTGCAACTGTGTTACAATCATTCAGAGCCGCTAACACCTCCCCTAGTAATACACGGAGGTTTTCCAGCTTAAATTTAAAATATCTGAATCCAATCTGTTTGGATCAGAACCGTCAGCCGCAGAATGAAGCTCAAGGTCCTCATGTTCTGCAAGTTGTGACGCAGTATCTGACATGGCCCTAACATTATCAGCGCACTCTGTTCTCACCCCAGAGTGATCACGCTTACCTCTTAGTTCTGGTAATTTAGCCAAAACTTCAGTCATAACAGTAGCCACATCCTGTAATGTGATTTGTAATGGCCGCCCAGATGTACTCGGCGCCACAATATCACGCACCCCCCGAGCGGGAGATGCAGGTACTGACACGTGAGGCGAGTTAGTCGGCATAACTCTCCCCTCGTTGTTTGGTGAAATGTGTTCAATTTGTACAGATTGACTTTTATTTAAAGTAGCATCAATACAGTTAGTACATAAATTTCTATTGGGCTCCACTTTGGCATTAGCACATATAGCACAGATGTCTTCCTCTGAATCAGACATGTTTAACACACTAGCAAATAAACTAGCAACTTGGAAATACTTTTCAAGTAATTTACTATAATATGAAAACGTACTGTGCCTATAAGAAGCACAGAAAGAGTTATGACAGTTGAAAGTTAATAAACTGAAAGGTTATAGCATCAAATCTTTGTAAAAAACACAATTTTAGCAAAGGCTTGTTCCCATTAGCGAAGGATAACTAACCCTGATAGCAGAAAAAAAAGTTACAGAAATCAACGTTTTTTTATCACAGTCAACTACAATCTCACAGCTCTGCTGTGAATGATTACCTCCCTCAAAACAAGTTTTGAAGACCCCTGAGTTCTGTAGAGATGAACCGGATCATGCAGGAAATACAATGAGCTTCTGACTGAATTTTTTGACCTCCCCCTCACACACAACAGTGAGAGAGATCAGTAAACTGTCATAAATTAAATAAAACAACTGCCAAGTGGAAAAAATAATGCCCAAAACATTTTATTCACCCAGTACCTCAGAAAATGAAACGATTTTACATGCCAGCAAAAAACGTTTAACATAAATTAAGTGTTATTAAAGAGCCTGTTGCCAGTCCCTGCAAATTAGGCTAAAGTCTTATGCACACAGTATAATTCCAGTGAAGTGCCATTCCCCAGAATACTGAAGTGTAAAATATACATACATGACAGCCTGATACCAGTTGCTGCTACTGCATTTAAGGCTGAGTTTACATTATATCGGTATGGCAGAATTTTCTCATCAATTCCATTGTCAGAAAATAATAAGCTGCTACATACCTCTTTGCAGATTAATCTGCCCGCTGTCCCCTGATCTGAAGTTTACCTCTCCTCAGATGGCCGAGAAACAGCAATATGATCTTAACTACGCCGGCTAAAATCATAGTAAAAACTCAGGTAGATTCTTCTTCAAATTCTACCAGAGAAGGAATAACACACTCCGGTGCTATTATAAAATAACAAACTTTTGATTGAAGGTATAAAACTAAATATAATCACCATAGTCCTCTCACACATCCTATCTAGTCGTTGGGTGCAAGAGAATGACTGGTAATGGCAGTTAGGGGAGGAGCTATATAGCAGCTCTGCTGGGTGAATCCTCTTGCACTTCCTGTTGGGGAGGAGTTAATATCCCACAAGTAATGGATGATCCGTGGACTGGATACACTTAACAAGAGAAAACAGAATTTATGCTTACCTGATAAATTACTTTCTCCAACGGTGTGTCCGGTCCACGGCGTCATCCTTACTTGTGGGATATTCTCTTCCCCAACAGGAAATGGCAAAGAGCCCAGCAAAGCTGGTCATATGATCCCTCCTAGGCTCCGCCTACCCCAGTCATTCAACCGACGTACAGGAGGAAATATGCATAGGAGAAACCATATGATACCGTGGTGACTGTAGTTAGAGAAAATAATTCATCAGACCTGATTAAAAAAACCAGGGCGGGCCGTGGACCGGACACACCGTTGGAGAAAGTAATTTATCAGGTAAGCATAAATTCTGTTTTCTCCAACATAGGTGTGTCCGGTCCACGGCGTCATCCTTACTTGTGGGAACCAATACCAAAGCTTTAGGACACGGATGAAGGGAGGGAGCAAATCAGGTCACCTAAATGGAAGGCACCACGGCTTGCAAAACCTTTCTCCCAAAAATAGCCTCTGAAGAAGCAAAAGTATCAAATTTGTAAAATTTGGCAAAAGTGTGCAGTGAAGACCAAGTCGCTGCCTTACATATCTGGTCAACAGAAGCCTCGTTCTTGAAGGCTCATGTGGAAGCCACAGCCCTAGTGGAGTGAGCTGTGATTCTTTCAGGAGGCTGCCGTCCGGCAGTCTCATAAGCCAAACGGATAATGCTTTTAAGCCAAAAAGAAAGAGGTAGAAGTTGCTTTTTGACCTCTCCTTTTACCAGAATAAACAACAAACAAAGAAGAAGTTTGTCTGAAATCTTTAGTGGCCTCTAAATAGAATTTTAGAGCACGGACTACGTCCAAATTGTGTAACAAACGTTCCTTCTTTGAAACTGGATTCGGGCACAAAGAAGGTACAACTATCTCCTGGTTAATATTCTTGTTGGAAACAACTTTCGAAAGAAAACCAGGCTTAGTACGCAAAACCACCTTATCTGCATGGAACACCAGATAGGGCGGAGAACACTGCAGAGCAGAAGAAATTGCAACCAAAAACAAAACTTTCCAAGATAATAACTTAATATCTACTGAATGTAAGGGTTCAAACGGAACCCCTTGAAGAACTGAAAGAACTAGAAGGTCTGTAAACAGGCTTGATTCTAACCAGAGCCTGAACAAACGCTTGAACGTCTGGCACAGCTGTCAGCCTTTTGTGAAGTAAAACAGATAACGCAGAAATCTGTCCCTTCAGAGAACTTGCAGATAATCCCTTCTCCAAACCCTCTCGTAGAAAGGATAAAATCCTAGGAATTTTTATCTTGTTCCATGGGAATCCTTTAGATTCACACCAATAGATATATTTTTTCCATATCTTATGGTAAATTTTTCTAGTTACAGGCTTTCTAGCCTGAATCAGAGTATCTATTACAGAATCTGAAAACCCACGCTTAGATAAAATCAAGCGTTCAATCTCAAAGCAGTCAGTTGGAGAGAAACCAGATTCGGATGTTCGAATGGACCTTGAACAAGAAGGTCCTGTCTCAAAGGTAGCTTCCATGGTGGAGCCGATGACATATTCACCAGGTCTGCATACCAAGTCCTGCGTGGCCACGCAGGAGCTATCAAGATCACCGAAGCCCTCTCCTGGTTGATCCTGGCTACCAGCCTGGGAATGAGAGGAAACGGTGGGAAAACATAAGCTAGGTTGAAGGTCCAAGGTGCTACTAGTGCATCTACTAGAGTCGCCTTGGGATCCCTGGATCTGGACCCGTAACAAGGAACCTTGAAGTTCTGACGAGACACCATCAGATCCATGTCTGGAATGCCCCATAATTGAGTTATTTGGGCAAAGATTTCCGGGTGGAGTTCCCACTCCCCCGGATGGAATGTCTGACGACTCAGAAAATCCGCTTCCCAATTTTCCACTCCTGGGATGTGGATTGCAGACAAGTGGCAGGAGTGATCCTCCGCCCATTGAATTATCTTGGTCACTTCCTCCATCGCCAGGGAACTCCTTGTTCCCCCCTGATGGTTGATATATGCAACTGTCGTCATGTTGTCTGATTGAAACCTTATGAATTTGGCCTTTGCTAGATGAGGCCAAGCTTTGAGAGCATTGAATATCGCTCTCAGTTCCAGAATGTTTATCGGGAGAAGAGATTCTTCCCGAGACCAAAGACCCTGAGCTTTCAGGGGTTCCCAGACCGCGCCCCAGCCCACCAGACTGGCGTCGGTCGTGACAATGACCCACTCTGGTCTGCGGAAGCTCATTCCCTGTGACAGGTTGTCCAGGATTAGCCACCAACGGAGTGAATCTCTGGTCCTTTGATCTACTTGAATCGTCGGAGACAAGTCTGTATAATCCCCATTCCACTGTCTGAGCATGCACAGTTGTAATGGTCTTAGATGAATTTGTGCAAAAGGAACTATGTCCATTGCTGCAACCATCAATCCTATTACTTCCATGCACTGCGCTATGGAAGGACGAAGAACAGAATGAAGAACTTGACAAGAGCTTAGAAGTTTTGATTTTCTGACCTCTGTCAGAAAAATTCTCATTTCTAAGGAGTCTATTATTGTTCCCAAGAAGGGAACTTTTGTTGACGGGGAAAGAGAACTTTTTTCTATGTTTACTTTCCATCCGTGAGATCTGAGAAAGGCTAGGACGATGTCCGTATGAGCCTTTGCTTTTGACAGAGACGACGCTTGAATCAGGATGTCGTCCAAGTACGGTACTACTGCAATGCCCCTTGGTCTTAGAACCGCTAGAAGGGACCCTAGTACCTTTGTGAAAATTCTCGGAGCAGTGGCTAATCCGAATGGAAGTGCCACAAACTGGTAATGCTTGTCCAGAAAAGCAAACCTTAGGAACTGATGTTCCTTGTGGATAGGAATATGGAGGTACGCATCCTTTAAATCCACCGTGGTCATAAATTGACCTTCCTGGATGGTAGGAAGGATCGTTCGAATGGTTTCCATTTTGAACGATGGAACCCTGAGAAATTTGTTTAGGATCTTGAGATCTAGAATTGGTCTGAATGTTCCCTCTTTTTTGGGAACTATGAACAGGTTGGAGTAAAACCCCATCCCTTGTTCTCTTATTGGAACTGGATGAATTACTCCCATCCTTAACAGGTCTTCTACACAATGTAAGAATGCCTGTCTTTTTATTTGGTTTGAAGATAATTGAGACCTGTGGAACCTTCCCCTTGGGGGTAATTCCTTGAATTCCAGGAGATAACCTTGAGAAACTATTTCTAGTGCCCAAGGATCCTGAACATCTCTTGCCCAGGCCTGAGCAAAGAGAGAGAAAGTCTGCCCCCCACCAGATCCGGTCCCGGATCGGGGGCCATCCCTTCATGCTGTTTTGGTAGCAGTGGCAGGCTTCTTGGCCTGCTTACCCTTGTTCCAGCCTTGCATCGGTCTCCAGGCTGGTTTGGGTTGAGAAGTATTACCCTCTTGCTTAGAGGATGTAGAAGCAGAGGCTGGTCCGTTTCTGCGAAAGGGACGAAAATTAGGCTTATTTCTAGCCTTAAAAGACCTATCCTGAGGAAGGGCGTGGCCCTTTCCTCCGGTGATGTCTGAAATAATCTCTTTCAAATCAGGACCAAACAGTGTTTTGCCCTTGAAAGGGATGTTAAGCAATTTTGTCTTGGAAGACACATCTGCTGACCAAGACTTTAGCCAGAGCGCTCTGCGCGCCACGATAGCAAACCCTGAATTTTTCGCCGCTAACCTCGCTAATTGCAAAGCGGCATCAAGAATAAAAGAGTTAGCCAATTTAAGTGCATGAACTCTGTCCATAACCTCCTCATACGAAGATTCTTTATCGAGCGACTTTTCTAGTTCTTCGAACCAGAAACACGCTGCCGTAGTGACAGGAACAATGCATGAAATTGGTTGAAGAAGGTAACCTTGCTGAACAAACATTCTTTTAAGCAAACCCTCTAATTTTTTATCCATAGGATCTTTAAAAGCACAACTATCTTCTATGGGAATAGTAGTGCGTTTGTTTAGAGTAGAGACCGCCCCCTCGACCTTAGGGACTGTCTGCCATAAGTCCTTTCTGGGGTCGACTATAGGAAATAATTTCTTAAATATAGGGGGAGGCACAAAAGGTATGCCGGGCCTTTCCCATTCCTTGTTTACTATGTCCGCCACCCGCTTGGGTATAGGAAAAACATCGGGGGGCACCGGAACCTCTAGGAACTTGTCCATCTTACATAATTTCTCTGGAATGACCAAATTGTCACAGTCATCCAGAGTAGATAATACCTCCTTAAGCAGTGCGCGGAGATGTTCTAATTTAAATGTTACAACATCAGGTTCAGCTTGTTGAGAAATTTTCCCTGAATCTGAAATTTCTCCCTCAGACAAAACCTCCCTCCTGGCCCCTTCAGATTGGTGTGAGGGTATGTCAGAAGCGTTATCATCAGCGTCCTCTTGCTCTTCAGTGTTTAAAACAGAGCAATCGCGCTTTCTTTGATAAGTAGGCATTTTAGATAAAATATTTGCAATAGAATTATCCATAACAGCCGTTAATTGTTGCATAGTAATAAGTATTGGCACACTAGATGTACTAGGGGCCTCTTGTGTGGGCAAAACTGGTGTAGACACAGAAGGGGGTGATGCAGTACCATGCTTACTCCCCTCATCTGAAGAATCATCTTGGGCACTATTATTATCTGTGGCATCATTGTCCCTACTTTGTTTGGACACCATGTCACAATTATCACATATATTTAAATGGGGAGACACATTGGCTTTCATACATATAGAACATTGTTTATCTGATGGTTCAAAATTCACCAAAATTTCACCACAGTGTCTTAAAGCCTTAAAAGTATTGCACACCAAATTTGAAAGCTTTAACCCTTAAAATAACGGAACCGGAGCCGTTTTTACATTTAACCCCTATACAGTCCCAGGAATCTGCTTTGCTGAGACCCAACCAAGTCCAGAGGGGAATACGATACCAAATGACGCCTTCTATAAGCTTTTTCAGTGGATCTTAGCTCCTCACACATGCATCTGCATGCCTTGCCTTCCAAAAACAACTGCACATTAGTGGCGCGAAAATGAGGCTCTGCCTATGACTAGAGAAGGCCCCCATCTGAAAAAGCTGTCCATATAGTGCCTGCCGTTTTTTAACAACAATCCCCAAGATTATAATAACTATAAAGTGCTATAATCTATCAAATATGCTTAGCAAGTAATCGTTTTAGCCCAGAAAAATGTCTACCATTTTTTTTTAAGCCCTTATAAAGCCTTTATTCTTATACTTAATCCAAGAAAATGGCTTACCGGTCCCCATAGGGAAAATGACAGCCTTCCAGCATTACCAAGTCGTGTTAGAAATGTGGCCATCATACCTCAGGCAGAAAAGTCTGCCAACTGCTTCCCCCAACTGAAGTTACTTCATCTCAACAGTCCTGTGTGGAAACAGCAATCGATTTTAGTAACGTTTGCTAAAATTATCTTCCTCTCACAAACAGAAATCTTCTTCTCTTTTCTGTTTCAGAGTAAATAGTACATACCAGCACTATTTTAAAATAACAAACACTTGATTGAAGAATAAAAACTACATTTAAACACCAAAAAACTCTTAGCCATCTCCGTGGAGATGTTGCCTGTGCAACGGCAAAGAGAATGACTGGGGTAGGCGGAGCCTAGGAGGGATCATATGACCAGCTTTGCTGGGCTCTTTGCCATTTCCTGTTGCGGAAGAGAATATCCCACAAGTAAGGATGACGCCGTGGACCGGACACACCTATGTTGGAGAAATGGAATGTTCTTTTTCCCTTGGAGACTGAGTGAAAGGAAGGTGGCTGCAGTATGAGATGCTTGTGTCAGGGATTCTTGGCAGCTCGTCTGTCCCCTCTATTGTGCACACTGCAAGTAGCAGGTTTTTTTTTTTATTACTACCTCAGCCTGATCTATCCCTGTTATCACTGGGCTGGAGCAGCCCATACACAGACCGTTTTGTATTTAAGATTGGGAAATGTACTCTGCCCTGTGTTTTTAAGCCTACAATCTGTTATGTACACAGTTTAGAAGGGTAAAATTGCATAGTGTAAATTTCAGCTGCAGAGCATCAGCATTGCTAGGCTGGTGAAGGGGGACCAGCAAATTCTTATCTTTGCCTTAGTAAACAGCCATTGATATAGAATGCTCTTGTAACTAGGGAGAGTGTGTAAAAGGGAAAGCTGCATGAGGAGTGTGTATGATGGCCATATTTAAAGCTCTTATCAGAACTGCTAAAAACAGGATACGTTATGCTCATTTGCAACTACTTTTTGTCTATTCATTTTTCTCTATGAAATAGTGTTTTTAACAAACAATGGATGCATTTTACACACTGGTCAAGCTTTGAACTACATAAGCATACTGCATGACAAGTACGCTACTATTTCTTGTGTGTAATGGGTTATATTGTGCAGCAGTTTATCCTTGATTGCATGTGTGACAACCAGGGGGTGTATTCATCACTATGTGTGTTAGTGGCAATCAGTAAGAAAAATGCCCCTGCCATGGGAAAAAACAAAAAACCTAGGCTCCTGAATTTTGAGCATCCTCCCCCAACAATGATATTTCTTATAATAAACCAGACATGTTTTAATCAAAATTTTATTCAGGTAACAATTAGAAGTCACATTGCAACAGCAAAACAATTTTATCGGGGTTTATAATAGCCAAGTGATGTAATGAAAACATTACGTCTTGTAGAAAATTATCACAGTAAATATGCCGTAAGTTAAATTCCTAAATTTCTACTGGGCTACCAGAAATGCTTCTTTTTTTCTCCACTGTGCTTAAAAGTACAGCCACCGCTCTTTTAAGGCTGCCGCTAAATCTCCGACGCTAAAAATTTCACTTTGTTCCGTAGATTAAACGGATGTCTGACAAAGTTCAAAAACAGTATTTGTTATGCCATTCTTGGCAATTATACATTGTGGCCTTAACATTTTAGTGCACACCGGAATAAAAATGAAAGCGACTGGCACTTTTCTTCCCCCTTTTTTTCTTTCAACTAAAGCGTTCACCTCATGAAGATAGACAGCTGCAAGTTTACCCGAATAATATAATGAATAATTAAACTTGGTAGTCTTTAACTACATCTTAACTTTGAGGGGAGAGAAGCCCATACTTTTCAGTTAGATCAAATGCCAATAAATTGCTCAAAAGCATTTTGCTATAAGCAGGGAAATAAAACACAAACCTTCCTACCAAACTTCTATAATGATTTATATGAAAAACAGAAGGTTGATCGCAAAACAACCCACTGAATTTCTAATATATTAAAGGGTTCAGTTTATCAGGAATGCTATATCTATACATTTAGATACATATAAAAAAAATTACAATGGTTGATCTTTGTTCAACGAAGAAAACAAAAATAAAAATTTACTCGATGGATGGAGTACAGTTTTGAAGACCGAAGGTAAAATTTTATTGCGAACGCAACTGCAGACGCGCGGGAGCCCGAAATTATATAACCTGTAATACAAAAGAGGCATTAAAATGTTTAAGATTTGAAAACATTTAAACAAAATTTAAATATTCAGCAATAAAGCAGAAATCTTGTTTTTATTAAGTGGAAATTGCTTTTAACCATTTTTTATTTCTTTTTAAAGAATCAAGGCACAAACCTGTGATTACATGTTTATATAAGCAACACAAGGACTAGAAGCCAACTTTTCAGTTTTCTACCCCTTTCCCCAACTTTAAATCGGACCCACGTATCCTTTGTATCTCCTTTCTAATCAAAGCAGGTATGGTTATACTATCAAAACTTCTCATAACTTGGAAATACAAATAGAAAAGCTCTAACTACTAGAAAGTTGGTTTGTCCTTGCCCTTTTATATGCACCAGGTTTTAAAATGTCCAATTATCCGAATCTTCTGGCAGCATTAAAAGGGACAGTATACTATAAAATTGTTTTTCCCTTCATGTGTTTCCAATTACTTTACCAGCTGCAGAAGTATAAATCACATACATTTTTAAAGACTTATTTGGGTATATGAATTAGCAGATTGTGTTTTGAAGCCACAACTAACTTAAAGTAATGAGATCTGATTATGCCTACAAACTCATTTTAATATCACATTGTGTCCATCTATATCTATCATATATGTAGGTATAATCAGATCTCATTACTTTATCACATTGTGTACATATACATGTGTCTGTATATTATATCTGTAGGTATAATCAGATCTCATTACTTTATCATATTGTGTACATATACATGTGTCTTATTTCTGTCGATAAACCAATCACCAATACTGGGAGAGAACAATGGAAAATTAACATTGTATTACACCTTCTCTTCTATAACCCACTGGGAGTGTAATTTCTTCTACTGGCTGTGTTAACACAGCTTGGCCTTGAGGCCAAAAACTTTCAGGATGGGTGGGGATAACACAGGCTAAATAAACTATTTGAAATGCCAATATAAGGGTAATGGAAATACCTGTAAACAATTTAATACACTCCAGCAGGTAAAATGGTTCTTTGGACACAAATTAAAGGGGAGAACATTTGAGTAAAACTGTCCCATTAATATATTGATACTGGGATCTTGACAGACTTGATAGAATATATATATATATATATATATATATATATATATATATATATATATATATATATATATATATATATTATATCAAAGTCTATATAATCACTTTCCTATTTCTTATTGCCTTGGTGCTCAATGTTTTAAATACAAAACAATAAAACTTATGCTAATTCATAAAAGTATGACAAACATTTGTAAAATGTTCTAGTTTATTTCTTACAATAATTTGTTAATGGCTCACTGAATTTAAATGGAATAGGAATAATAAGGCTGTTAAGAGCATACATTAAAACAAGAAGCCTTGTTATATAAAGTGCATCTGAGCACATTCTGAGAGTATAGACGACAATCCTAAAGCTCTCATACATGAAAAAAAATTAAAGCTGCTTTGACAATGATCACCATTTGGTTATTATGGAAACACATGTACACCGGTCTTATTAAAGACAGGCGGTTCTTTTATACAGCGCCCTCAGTAGTATTAATACCTCACACTATTCTGTTATCCTAAAGAGAAAAAACAAAGCAGAGTTTTTTTAATAGGCCTTTTTTTTCACCGGGCTCTTCTATAGGTAAAATATTAGTGAAACTTTTTAAAAAATGTGTTAAAGGTCTGTTACTTCAAAACATCAGAAAGAAAAAAAAAAAGGTGGTCCCCAAACAGATCTGTTAGGAATAGATGCGCATTCAGAACAGTTTTGTTAGCTGTCGAGTGTGGGAGATAGAAGCCGTTTATGGCCTTTTTGGAGCTGGATTTCTTGTTAAAGTGCAAATCCAGATTTTAAGTGTGTCGCACTTTCACAACAAGCAATCCGACTCTGAAAAGACTCAAAGGCAGCAGCTAACAAAACTGCTGAATCCCCATATACCCCCCAATGACATGCCCCCCCAGCTGCCGAGTATTAAAATATGAGAAATTGCTCAATTAGCAAAACCCATTAAGAGGTTGATTTCTCTTGCTAATTATTGTTTACATAGCCTTTCTTAAGAGGCTACTGCAGTAATCAACCATATTTTCAATATAGGTGGTGGTTTAAAATGCACACAAGACATGATAAAAGAATTGTTTGAAAACAATTTAATACAGGTAAAATAAATCATTGGGAGCACATTAAAAGGGGGAAACAATCCCTTTAACACATTTTACAGTGGTAAAGTTACAAGAGGGGAATAGTCATTGCTCTAAAAATAGAAGAGATAACATAATTCGGAATGGCTTTAATCAATAGAACATATAAAATATCACTTACCTGCAACCATACAGCTCTTAAGATTACGAACTTCATTTCAGACGCCTTTGTAATCAAAAGACTACCACAGTGACATTTGTATGTACAGATAGCCCATAGTGTAATATCTACTCTTATAGCTAACTTAGGTGGTTCCATGCATTATACACACCCCTTCTTTCATCATACTCAGCCTTGTGTAGCTGAGTAAAATAGATTATGGAATCAGTCAACACTGGCGATTTCTAGCTGCGAAAAGCATGTTGCACCAGAGTAGAAACTAAGAATTAAAGGGACAGTATACACCAATTTTCATATAACAGCATGTTAGACACTACAATAAAGCAGGGCTCGACAAACCCAGGAGCCACCGGCTCCTAACTTTTTGGGTTATTCTCCATATATCTTTTTACAAATACCACTGTCTGGCTCCTAAATATTCTTAAGTGGCTCCTAAATTTTAAACAGATAGGTCAACCACTGCAATAAAGTATATGCTGAGATACTGATATAAAAATCCAGTTTAAAACCTTTTAAAAATGTACTTAAAAGCTCTGAGTTTAGCACTGCTGAGTAGGTTAGACAGGGACACCCACTGAAAGGGGCTGAGAAAGCAAGAAGAGCTCATCACACAAACAGGAAACTTTTGGGCTTAGTTAGGAGTCTGAAAATCAGCACAATGTTATTTATAAAAAACAAAACAAAAAAAACCCCCCTAAACATTGTTACAAAAACTCAGATGGGCGATAAAGAAAAATCTAGTGTACAATGTCCCTTTAATATAAAAGGTAAGCAAAACTACCAGTTATTGTTCAACTTTACTTAGTTAAATTCAAATTCCTTAAGCTATGATTCTTATATGCTGAAGCTGGTGCTTCATTATGGTATCTATTTGCCTGTCCTAGTGCCCTGTAAACGTAGGTGTAAAACTACACAAAAACAAAATGCAGATTTGTTTAAGCAGAGAACGAAGGAATACTGATAAAGCATAGAGACCTAGACGATGCGAATGCTAGACGAATTGCTTTACGGAACCCAAGACCAAATAAAGTCGGAAGAGCATAATAGTTGAAACGGAAAAGGGAATTTACAAATTAGATTAACAAAATATCGATTAACCCAAAATAATAAGCCTCTCACCTCCTGTGTTTAGAAATATCGCGTGCGTTCCATGTAGGATTCCCGGGTGTGTCGTGGGATACCATAGAGAGCGCTCCGCGAGATCGGGGACAACCTGCGCTCTGCTCTGTACCCATCAATGCTGGATCTGCGTAAAGGGCTTCGATCCCTTGAGTAATATGGGTTAGCCACTGGGGGTGGAAGAAGATGCCTCTCGTATGGGTATTGAACACGCTCCCTGTATGCAATGGAGACAGCTGGGGATGTAGAGGGGAGAGAAGGTAGCCTACGCTCCACATAGTCTTCATATGCAGAGGGCCTCACACGGTAGCGCTGGTAGTAGTCGATGATTCGCTCTCGATCGTCATAATAAACACGCTCAGCATAAGCTGCAGTGTAAGGCGGACTGCGCGGGGGCATGTAAGAATCTGCATAAGGATCAGGAGGATAGCCCGTTCCTTGCGCAAGCTCCAAAGCCATTTGGTCTAGGGGGCATTCTTTGGACCAGTGGCCATCCTTCCCGCAACGATAACATCGGCTTCGTTCTCCCATTCCCGGTGTGATGCGCAGACGGCTTGTGGATAGTTGAACGTGCATCCGTTTGCCTTCAAAAAGAGCAAACGCAACAAGAGTTGGTGGCAAGAAACTAGAAACAAGGCTTCCCTCACTGCCCTACATAACATTGTTTAGTAATTAACGGGTGTTTTACGATACGATTACATGAAGAAAACATTGCTAACTTTTTAATAATGCAAAGTAAAAGACAAATACTAAACAAATACTATCTATTCTTTATCAACAGTAATACTAATTATCTCTAACATTGTCCTAACTAAAAA
>NW_026513048.1:0-55568 GCF_027579735.1 Bombina bombina
TTCACGGGTCCAAAATGACAAATCCGGCTTCCTCCAATAACTGCTTTGCCTCAGGCCATGATTCCCCCGGGGGGAAAGCCGTGATTGGAGGAAGCCTGATTCGTCATTTCTGACGTATGAAGAGGCTTCTGACGGCCGGGGGAATCGCTGGAGTGGCCGTCAGGATTAAAAGTATTTGAACAAAACAAATGAAATGTAAAGTTTGATGAATTAAAGTGCCCCTGTTTTTAATAGGATTATTAAAAACCGGGCACTGATTCGTCAAACATTACCTTTACTTTAAGCATTCTAGCATAATTTATGCTTCACTTTGCATATTTCAGGTTCACTTGTTTGGTGCTTCCCTTGGCGGTTTCCTAGCCCAGAAATTTGCAGAATACACTCACAAATCTCCCAGAGTTCAATCCCTTATCCTCTGTAATGCTTTCAGTGATACCTCTATCTTCAACCAATCCTGGACAGCCAATAGGTAAGCTCATACCAGAGATCTGATATATAAATATAAAATAAATACAAATGTTTGCTATACTTAAAAGCAGTCACCCTTATACTTGTGTGTTCATGATCACAGTTTTTATAGTTTCACATTAAAGGAACAGTCTAGTCAAAATTATCCTTTCATAAATCAGATAGGGCATGAAATATTAAACAACTTTCCAATTGACTTTTATCATTAAATTTGCTTAGTTCCCTTGATGGTATTTATCAAAAGCTAAACCTAGGTAGGCCCAAACTGATGTCTAAACTGTTGAAAACAGCCTCTTAGCTCAGAGCATTTTGAAAGTTTTCATAGTTAGACAGTACTAGTTCATGTGGTTCATATAGATAACATTGTGCTCACTCCCGTGGAGTTATTTAGGAGTCTGCTCTGATTGGCTAAACTGCATGTCTGTCAAAAGCACTGAGATAAGGGGGCAGTCTGCAGAGGCTTAGATACAAGGTAATCACAGTGGTAGTAAGTATATTAATAAAACCGTGTTGGTTATGCAAAACTGGGGAACGGGTAATAGAGGGATTAACTATCCTTTTCAACAATAACAATTCTTGAGTAGACTGTCCCTTTAAGCTGAATAAATGTGGATCAAAGCTAATGTGCATATGGCTGGGGGGGGGGGGGGGTTGGTGTTTAGCTATTTTGCCTCTATTTCTATGTGTAAACATACATTTAGGAAACATATTGCTAAGTTTGTAAAAGCCTTAACTCTTGTTAGTGCAAGGGGACCTTTCATTTTCTTAGTTTTCTTGGGAAAGTTTTGTACTTGGATACTTAATTGGGGCAAACTTGTCATCATCCCTGTATTATTATAGTGATTGGGTTAGGATAGAGCAATCTGGACCTGCTGACCCTAACGCCGTATTTTCTGAGGGTGCCACCTCAGACATAATCATTCCGTTAAACAAATGCCCATTATGCAAGTTGGCTATGGTATGCCTGCAGCTTCTGTCTTTATACTGTCCTGCGGTCTCATTCCCGGGGTCCCAGTGCACATGCTGCTGTGTGGTGTCCCCCTGTGTATATTACTCAGGGTGTTGTGTCTGAATGTACCCCAGATTTTAAATCCCAATTACAAACTGTATTTTCAGTGGCACGTGGGGCTATGCCACCTGCAAGTAAGCTTAAGCATTTTTCTTCAGGCTCTAAGGGTAGTAGTTCTGCTGGTACTTCTGTCAGGCAATCTCAGGATTCTGATTTGGACAAATCACTGTCTAGCTTAGATGGGGAGCTGTCCTCTGAGGATTCCTTTTGTGGCATTCCAATTCAAAATGGACCGTTGCTGCTAAATTGATCTTGGAATTTCTGATGCTATTACGGTCACTTACATTTATGCTTGTGCGTTTTCTGCCCTGGAGCTACTCTCGTAGTTGCCAGTGACGTCCGGTGAATACATGACCCTCGGACGCTAAAGCTAATCATGGAGGTGCAGTTCAAGGTGGTAGGCAGTTAAGTGTTTCCTCTGACTTCTCTAAATTTGCTGGGGTATTATTAGGGGTTAAAACAGAACTTTGGACACTCTATGGGGGGGGTTCACTAAAAATAGTAATCTACTGCCCGGATATCCTGAACAGGTCTAGAGATAGTGCCTTGGAATGATTGTTTGTGCGATGCATATACTTCGTTACGTTACAAGTTTTTTTTAAATGTGAGTGCTTTTTATTTTGTATTAAACGGTTTACGCTTGCTGATTTACACTTAGAGTGGGTTTGTGCTCTGTGTTCTTTTTTTTGTCTTGCCTGTTTTTTCTAGTAGTTTTCCAGCACCTGTACCTTTTTGGAGCAGCATATCTTTACCACACAGTCGGCTAGATTAGGTGTTTTGCGGTAAGCTGAAAAAGCAGCGTTAACAGGTCCGAACGCTGCTTTTTCACTGCCGCTGGTATTACGAGTCTTGCAGGTTTAGGGGCACCGCACACTTTTTTGGCCTTACCGCAAACCGACTTACGTAAAGTTCGTAAACCCTTTTCTCTTGTTAAGTGTATCCAGTCCACGGATCATCCATTACTTGTGGGATATTCTCCTTCCCAACAGGAAGTTGCAAGAGGATCACCCACAGCAGAGCTGCTATATAGCTCCTCCCCTAACTGTCATATCCAGTCATTCTCTTGCAAGCCTCAACCAAGATGGAGGTCGTAAGAGGAGTGTGGTGTTTTATACTTAGTTTATTCTTCAATCAAAAGTTTATTTTTAAATGGTGCCAGAGTGTACTGTTTATCTCAGGCAGTATTTAGAAGAAGAATCTGCCTGCGTTTTCTATGATCTTAGCAGAAGTAACTAAGATCCATGGCTGTTCTCACATATTCTGAGGAGTGAGGTAACTTCAGAGAGGGAATGGCGTGCAGGTTTTCCTGCAATAAGGTATGTGCAGTTAATATTTTTCTAGGGATGGAATTTGCTAGAAAATGCTGCTGATAACGAACTAATGTAAGTAAAGCCTTAAATGCAGTTATAGCGACTGGTATCAGGCTTATTAATAGATATACATACTCTTATAATAGTGTATTTTAAAACGTTTGCTGGCATGTTTAATAGTTTTTTATATATGTTTGGTGATAAAACTTATTGGGGCCTAGTTTTTTTCCACATGGCTGGTTTGATTTTTGCCTAGTAACAGTTTCCTTAGGCTTTCCACTGTTGCAATATGAGTGGGAAGGGCCTATTTTAGTGTTTTTCTGTGCAGATAAAAATACTGACAGAGACATTCAGCTTCTTCCTGCATGATCCAGGACATCTCTGGAGGGCTCAAAAGGCTTCAAAGTCGTTTTTGATTGAGGTAAAAAGCCACAGTAGAGCTGTGGCAGTTGTTGTGACTGTTTGAAAAAAACAAAACAAAAAAACAAAAACGTTTTTGTCTTTTATTATTCAGTTTTGGGTATTAAGGGGTTAATCATCCATTTGCAAGTGGGTGCAATGCTCTGCTAACTTGTTACATACACTGTAAAAATTTTGTTAGTGTAACTGCCTTTTTTCACTGTTATTTCAAATTTTGACAACATTTGTGTTTCTTAAAGGTGCAGTAACGTTTTTTATATTGCTTGTAAACTTGTTTAAAGTGTTTTCCAAGCTTGCTAGTCTCATTGCTAGTCTGTTTAAACATGTCTGACACAGAGGAAACTACTTGTTCATTATGTTTGAAAGCCATGGTGGAGCCCCATAGGAGAATGTGTACTAAATGTATTGATTTCACCTTAAACAGTAAAGATCAGTCTTTAACTATAAAAGAAATATCACCAGAAGATTCTGAAGAGGGGGAAGTTATGCCGACTAACTCTCCCCACGTGTCAGACCCTTCGCCTCCCGCTCAGGGGATGCACGCTAATATGGCGCCAATTACATCAGGGACGCCCATAGCGATTACCTTGCAGGACATGGCTGCAATCATGAATAATACCCTGTCAGAGGTATTATCCAGGTTGCCTGAATTAAGAGGCAAGCGCGATTGCTCTGGGGTTAGGAGAAATACAGAGCGCGCAGATGCTGTAAGGGCCATGTCTGATACTGCGTCACAATATGCAGATCATGAGGACGGAGAGCTTCAGTCTGTGGGTGACATCTCTGATTCGGGGAAACCTGATTCAGAGATTTCTAATTTTAAATTTAAGCTTGAGAACCTCCGTGTGTTGCTTGGGGAGGTATTAGCTGCTCTGAATAACTGTAACACAGTTGCAGTACCAGAGAAATTGTGTAGGCTGGATAAATACTATGCGGTACCGGTGTGTACTGATGTTTTTCCTATACCTAAAAGGCTTACAGAAATTATTAGCAAGGAGTGGGATAGACCGGGGGTGCCTTTTTCCCCACCTCCTATATTTAGAAAAATGTTTCCAATAGACGCCACTACACGGGACTTATGGCAGACGGTCCCTAAGGTGGAGGGAGCAGTTTCTACTTTAGCAAAGCGTACTACTATCCCGGTTGAGGACAGTTGTGCTTTTTCAGATCCAATGGATAAAAAATTGGAGGGTTACCTTAAGAAAATGTTTATTCAACAAGGTTTTATTTTACAGCCCCTTGCATGCATTGCGCCTGTCACGGCCGCGGCGGCATTCTGGTTTGAGGCCCTGGAAGAGGCCATCCATACAGCTCCATTGACTGAAATTATTGACAAGCTTAGAACACTTAAGCTAGCTAACTCATTTGTTTCTGATGCCATTGTTCATTTGACTAAACTAACGGCTAAGAATTCCGGATTCGCCATCTAAGCGCGTAGGGCGCTATGGCTTAAATCCTGGTCAGCTGACGTGACTTCGAAGTCTAAATTACTCAACATTCCTTTCAAGGGGCAGACCTTATTCGGGCCTGGTTTGAAGGAAATTATTGCTGACATTACTGGAGTTAAGGGTCACACCCTTCCTCAGGACAGGGCCAAAGCAAAGGCCAAACAGTCTAATTTTCGTGCCTTTCAAAATTTCAAGGCAGGTGCAGCATCAACTTCCTCCGCTTCAAAACAAGAGGGAACTTTTGCTCAATCTAAGCAGGCCTGGAAACCTAACCAGTCCTGGAACAAAGGCAAGCAGGCCAGAAAGCCTGCTGCTGCCTCTAAGACAGCATGAAGGAACGGCCCCCTATCCGGCGACGGATCTAGTAGGGGGCAGACTTTCTCTCTTCGCCCAGGCGTGGGCAAGAGATGTTCAGGATCCCTGGGCGTTGGAGATCATATCTCAGGGATATCTTCTGGACTTCAAAGCTTCCCCTCCACAAGGGAGATTTCATCTTTCAAGGCTATCTGCAAATCAGATAAAGAAAGAGGCATTCCTACGCTGTGTGCAAGACCTCCTAGTTATGGGAGTGATCCATCCAGTTCAGCAGACGGAACAAGGACAGGGTTTTTATTCAAATCTGTTTGTGGTTCCCAAAAAAGAGGGAACCTTCAGACCAATTTTGGATCTAAAGATCTTAAACAAATTCCTCAGAGTTCCATCTTTCAAAATGGAAACTATTCGGACCATCCTACCCATGATCCAAGAAGGTCAGTACATGACCACAGTGGACTTAAAGGATGCCTACCTTCACATACCGATTCACAAAGATCATCATCGGTTTCTAAGGTTTGCCTTTCTAGACAGGCATTACCAATTTGTAGCTCTTCCCTTCGGGTTGGCTACAGCCCCGAGAATCTTTACAAAGGTTTTGGGCTCACTTCTGGCGGTTCTAAGACCGCGAGGCATAGCGGTGGCTCCGTATCTAGACGACATCCTGATACAGGCGTCAAGCTTTCAAGTTGCCAAGTCTCATACAGAGATAGTTCTGGCATTTCTGAGGTCGCACGGGTGGAAAGTGAACGAGGAAAATAGTTCTCTATCCCCACTCACAAGAGTCTCCTTAGGGACTCTTATAGATTCTGTAGAAATGAAAATTTACCTGACGGAGTCCAGGTTATCAAAACTTCTAAATGCTTGCCGTGTTCTTCACTCCATTCCGCGCCCTTCGGTAGCTCAGTGTATGGAGGTAATCGGCTTAATGGTAGCGGCAATGGACATAGTGCCATTTGCGCGCCTTCATCTCAGACCGCTGCAATTATGCATGCCGAGTCAGTGGAATGGGGATTACACAGATTTGTCCCCTCTGCTAAATCTGGATCAAGAGACCAGAGATTCTCTTCTTTGGTGGTTGTTTCGGGTACACCTGTCCAAGGGTATGACCTTTCGCAGGCCAGATTGGACAATTGTAACAACAGATGCCAGCCTTCTAGGTTGGGGTGCAGTCTGGAATTCCCTGAAGTCACAGGGATCGTGGACTCAGGAGGAGAAACTCCTTCCAATAAATATTCTGGAGTTAAGAGCGATATTCAATGCTCTTCTGGCTTGGCCTCAGTTAGCAACACTGAGGTTCATCAGATTTCAGTCGGACAACATCACGACTGTGGCTTACATCAACCATCAAGGGGGAACCAGGAGTTCCCTAGCGATGTTAGAAGTCTCAAAAATAATTCGCTGGGCAGAGTACCACTCTTGCCACCTGTCAGCAATCCATATCCCAGGCGTGGAGAACTGGGAGGCGGATTTTCTAAGTCGTCAGACTTTCCATCCGGGGGAGTGGGAACTCCATCCGGAGGCGTTTGCTCAGTTGATTCATCGTTGGGGCAAACCAGAGTTGGATCTCATGGCGTCTCGCCAGAACGCCAAGCTTCCTTGTTACGGATCCAGGTCCAGGGACCCAGAAGCGACGCTGATAGATGCGCTAGCAGCGCCTTGGTTCTTCAACCTGGCTTATGTGTTTCCACCGTTTCCTCTGCTCCCTCGACTGATTGCCAAGATCAAACAGGAGAGAGCATCGGTGATTCTGATAGTACCTGCGTGGCCACGCAGGACTTGGTATGCAGACCTAGTGGACATGTCATCCTTTCCACCATGGACTCTGCCTCTAAGACAGGACCTTCTGATACAAGGTCCTTTCAATCATCCAAATCTAATTTCTCTGAGACTGACTGCATGGAGATTGAACGCTTCATTCTATCAAAGCGTGGCTTCTCCGAGTCAGTCATTGATACTTTAATACAGGCACGAAAGCCTGTTACCAGGAAAATCTACCACAAGATATGGAGTAAATATCTTTATTGGTGTGAATCCAAGACTTACTCATGGAGTAAAGTTAGGATTCCTAGAATATTGTCTTTTCTCCAAGAGGGCTTGGACAAAGGATTATCAGCTAGTTCCTTAAAGGGACAGATTTCTGCTCTGTCTATTCTTTTGCACAAGCGTCTGGCAGAGGTTCCAGACGTCCAGGCATTTAAGATTTAAGCCTGTGTTTAAACCTGTTGCTCCCCCGTGGAGCTTAAACTTGGTTATTAAGGTTCTTCAAGGAGTTCCGTTTGAACCCCTTCATTCCATTGATATTAAACTTTTATCTTGGAAAGTTCTGTTTTTGATGGCTATTTCCTCGGCTTGGAGAGTCTCTGAGCTATCTGCCTTACAATGTGATTCTCCCTATCTGATTTTTCATGCAAATAAGGTAGTTCTGCGTACCAAACCTGGGTTTTTACCTAAGGTGGTTTCTAACAAGAATATCAATCAAGAGATTGTTGTTCCATCGTTGTGCCCTAATCCTTCTTCAAAGAAGGAACGTCTTTTACATAATCTGGACGTAGTCCGTGCCTTGAAGTTTTACTTACAAGCTACTAAGTATTTTCGTCAAACATCTTTCCTGTTTGTCGTTTACTCTGGACAGAGGAGAGGTCAAAAAGCTTCGGCAACCTCTTTCCTTTTGGCTTCGGAGCGTAATAAGCCTAGCCTATGAGACTGCTGGACAGCAGCCCCCTGAAAGGATTACAGCTCATTCTACTAGAGCTGTGGCTTCCACCTGGGCCTTCAAAAATGAGGCCTCTGTTGAACAGATTTGCAAGGCTGCGACTTGGTCTTTGCTTCACACTTTTTCAAAATTTTACAAATTTGATACTTTTGCTTCTTCGGAGGCTTTGTTTGGGAGAAAGGTTCTTCAGGCAGTGGTTCCTTCCGCTTAATCCTGCCTTGTCCCTCCCATCATCCGTGTACTTTAGCTTTGGTATTGGTATCCCACAAGTAATGGATGATCCGTGGACTGGATACACTTAACAAGAGAAAACATAATTTATGCTTACCTGATAAATTTATTTCTCTTGTAGTGTATACAGTCCACGGCCCGCCCTGTCCTTTTAAGGCAGGTCTAAATTTTAATTAAACTACAGTCACCACTGCACCCTATGGTTTCTCCTTTCTCTGTTTTCGGTCGAATGACTGGATATGACAGTTAGGGGAGGAGCTATATAGCAGCTCTGCTGTGGGTGATCCTCTTGCAACTTCCTGTTGGGAAGGAGAATATCCCACAAGTAATGGATGATCCGTGGACTGGATACACTACAAGAGAAATAAATTTATCAGGTAAGCATAAATTATGTTTTTTCTATGGGTCTTCCATAGCGTCTGTATTACGAGTTTGTCCTGGGAGGCCAAAAAGTGAGCGGTACACCCTCTACTTCCAAGATTCCTAACACATTTTAAAGTCAGTAGTTATGAGTTTTACACTACAACGCTGTAGCATAAAACTCATAACTAAAGTGCTAAAAAGTACACTAACACCCATAAACTACCTATTAACCCCTAAACCGAGGCCCTCCAGCATCGCAAACACTATAATAAAAATTTTAACCCCTAATCTGCCACTCCAGACATCGCCGCCAATAGAATAAACATATTAACCCCTAAACCGCCGCACTCCCGTCTCGCAAACACTAGTTAAATATTAACCCTAATCTGCCTCCCCTAACATCGCCGCCACCTACATTCTACTTATTAACCCCTAATCTGCCGCTCCGGACATTGCCGTCACCTACATTATATTTATTAACCCCTAATCTGCTGCCCCAACATCGCTGACACCTACGTTATATTTAGTAACCTCTAATCTCCTGCCCCAACGTTACCGCCGCCACTATTCGAAATTTATAAACCCCTAAACCTAAGTCTGACCCTAACACCCCTAACTTAAATACAATTTAAATAAATCTAAATAAAATTCCTATCATTAACTAAATAATTCCTATTTAAACTAAATACTTACCTATAAAATAAACCCTAAGGTAGCTACAATATAACTAATAGTAACATTGTAGCTATCTTAGGGTTTATTTTTATTTTACATGCAAGTTTGTGTTTATTTTAACTAGGTAGAATAGTTATTAACTATTTAACTACCTAGCTAAAATAAATACAAATGTATCTGTAAAATAAAACCTAACCTATGTTACAATAACGCTACACTATAATTAAATCAATTCCCTACATTAAATACAAGTAAATAAATTAAATTAAATTAGCTAAATCACAAAAAAACACTAAATTACAGAAAATAAAAAACAAATTACAAGATCTTTAAACTAATTACACCTAATCTAAGAGCCCTATCAAAATAACCCCCCCCCCCCCCAAAAAAAAACAACCTAGCCTAAACTACCAATAGCCCTTTAAAGGGCCTTTTGCGGGGCATTGCCCCAAAGAAATCGGCTCTTTTACCTGTAAAAAAAAATAATACAAACAACCCCCCAACAGTAAAACCCAATTCTATCAGCCAATCAGAAATAAGGTAGACAAATCCTATTGGCTGATGCAATAGGATTGAGCTGGCATTCTATTGGCTGTTCCAATCAGCCAATAGAATAGGAATTCAATCCTATTGGCTGATTGTATCAGCCAATAGGATTTTTTCTACCATAATTCTGATTGGCTGATAGAATTCTATCAGCCAATCGGAATCTAAGGGACGCCATTTTGGATGACGTCACTTAAAGAGATATTAATTCCAAAGAAGACGTCGTTTGAAGAGGATGCTCCTCACCGGATTTCTTGAAGATGGAGCCGCTCCGCGTCGGAAGGATGAAGATGGAAGATGCCGTCTGGATGAAGACTTCTGCCCGTCTGGAGGACCACTTCTGCCGGCTTTGTTGAGGACATCTTGACGCTTAGACGAAGACTTCTCACGGTAAGTGAATCTTCAAGGGTTAGTGTTAGGATTTTTTAAGGGTGTATTGGGTGGGTTTATTTTTTAGGTTAGGGCTTTGGGCTGTACTAGAGCTAAATGCCCTTTTAAGGACAATGCCCTTTTCAGGGCAATGGGGAGCTTAGGTTTTTTTAGTTAGGCTTTTATTTGGGGGGGCTGGTTGTGTGGGTGGTGAGTTTTACTGTTGGGGTTGTTTGTATTTATTTATTTTTACAGATAAAAGAGCGGATTTCTTTGGGGCAATGCCCTGCAAAGGGCCCTTTTAAGGGCTATTGGTAGTTTAGGCTAGAATTTTTATTTTTATTTTGGGGGGGCTTTTTTTTTATTTTGATAGGGCTCTTAGATTAGGTGTAATTAGTTTAAAGATCTTGTAATTTGTTTTTTATTTTCTGTAATTTAGTGTTTTTGTTTTTTTGTGATTTAAGCTAATTTAATTTATTTAATTGTATTTAATTTAGGGAATTGATTTAATTGTAGTGTAGTGTTAGGTGTTATTGTAACATAGGTTAGGTTTTATTTTACAGGTAAATTTATATTTATTTTAGATAGGTAGTTATTAAATAGTTAATAACTATTTAATAACTATTCTACCTAGTTAAAATACATACAAACTTTCCTGTAAAATAAAAATAAACCCTAAGATAGCTACAATGTAACTATTAGTTATATTGTAGCTAGCTTATGGTTTATTTTATAGGTAAGTATTTAGTTTTAAATAGGAATAATTTAGTTAATGATAGTAATTTTATTTAGATTTATTTAAATTATATTTAAGTTAGGTGGTGTTAGGGTTAGACTTAGGTTTAGGGGTTAATAAATTTAGAATAGTGGCGGCGACGTTGGGGCCGGGAGATTAGTGGTTAATAAATGTAGGTAGGTTGTGGCGACATTGGGGGAGGGAGATTAGGGGTTAATAAGTATAATGTAGGTGTCGGCGATGTCGGGGGCGGCAGATAAGGGGTTAATAAGTGTAAGATTAGGGGTGTTTAGACTCAGGGGTTCATGTTAGGGTGTTAGGTGTAAACATAAAATGTGTTTCCCCATAGGAATCAATGGGGCTGCGTTACTGAGATTTATGCTGCTTTTTGGCAGGTGTTAGACTTTTTCTTAGCCGGCTCTCCCCATTGATGTCTATGGGGAAATCGTGCACAAGCACATACGACCTGCTCACCGCTGACTTAAGCAGCGCTGGTATTGGAGTGTAGTGTGGAGAAAAATTTTGCTCTACGCTCACTTCTTGCCTTTTGACGCCGGGTTTGTAAAAACTCGTAATACCAGCGCTGTAGGAAAGTGAGCAGTGAGAAAAAAACTGCACGTTAGCACCGCACAGCTCATAACGCAAAACTCGTAATCTGGCCGAGTTTTTTGAGTACATTCTATTTACTGTGTTATTTATTGATCACTGTTAGTTCCATATATGTGTACTCGTGATTTCTATTTGCGTTAAGTGGGGCGGGCTCTATTTTGTGTGTGTGTTTTGGATCACCTTAGGTATTTACTTTAAGGGACAGTCCAATTGAATTTAAACTTTCATGATTCATATAAGGCATGCAATTTTAAACAACTTTCCAATTTACTTTTATCATCAAATTTACTTTGTTCTCTTGCCATTTGCTGAATGCTAAACCTAAGTAGGCTCATATGTTTATTTCTAAGACCTTGAAGTACGCCTCTTATCTCAGTGCATTTTGACTGTTTTCACAGCTAGACAGCGCTAGTTCATGTGCCATATAAATAACACTATGCTTATTCCTGTGTAGTTATTTATGAGTCAGCACTGATTGGCTGAAATACAAGTCTGTCAAAAGAACTGAAATAAGGGGGCAGTCTGCAGAGGCTTACAGAGGTAAAAGAATATTAATATAACAGTGATGGTTAGGCAAAACTGGGGAATGAGTAATAAAGGGATTATCTATCTTTATAAACAATAAAAATTCTGGAGTAGACTGTCCCTTTAAGAATGTCCGACGGAGGATAAGCCAGTGCATAAGCTGGACATCCATTTTCAGGCCCAAGTTGGGGGCTCCTGACACCTTTCCTGTTCCCTCAATGGTATTGAATATCATCACCAAGCAATGGAATAAACCTGATATACCGATTACTCCATCTGCAACATTTAAGAAGCTTTTTCCTGTCCGTGAGGCAAATTTGGAGTTCTGGGGTACCATACAAAAGGTAGATGGAGCTATAGCTACTTTAACTAAAGGAATCACTATTCCTCTGCAGGACACTACATTCTTCAAAGATCCCATGGACAGGATACTTGAAGGTTTTCTCAGGAAGGCTTTTCCTACCAGGGGGTCTGCTCTTTCAACCTGCAGTGAGTATTGCTACTGTGGTGGGAGCTGCAGCCTTTTGGTGTGACTCCCTTTCTGATTTGATATTGGTGCAATCTCCTTTGGAGGAGATTCAAGATTGTTTTCAGGTGTTTAAAAACAGCCAACTCCTTCATTTGCAATGCAATTATTCAAATTGTTCGCATTAATGCCAAGAATACAGGTTTGGCAATTCTGGCTAGTTGGGCGTTGTGGCTCATGTCTTGGTCAGCAGATATGGTTTCCAAATCAAGATTACTGACCTTGGCATTTTAAGGAAAAACCTTATTCGGCCCAGGCTTAGATTCTATTATGTCCACAGTGACTTACAGATAGGGAGCTTTCCGGCCTCAGGACAAAAAATCTAGGTCACAGGGAAAATCTGGGGGACGTTTTCGTTCCTTTCTCCAGAATAAGACGCAGAGAACTTAATCTTCCCAGAAGAATGAATCCTAAAAGAATACCTGAAGATCAAATCCATTTTGGAACAAATTTAAGCATCTCAAAAAGTCCTCTTACTCCAAAACCATATGAAGATGCGGCCCCCCATCTGTGTTGCGTTTCTGGTAGGGGGCAGACTAGGCCTGTTTCAAGAGGATTTGGCTCAGTCTGTTCCCTTGGGTTCTTGAGATAATTTCTCAGCGGTTCAGGATAGGATTTCAATCTCTGCCTCCAAGAGGGAGGTTTATTCAGTCTCATGTTTCCAGAAGACCAGTCTGTTTTTCCTGGTTCCGGTTTAATTGTTTACCGACCCATGCGGTTGTTTTAACAGGCAACGTTTTTGCCGTTTTCTTTATTTGCATTATGTCCACCGGGACTGCCTCTGTACAAAGAGAGGCGGTTTCCTTCTGAGGCGGCAGTCAGAAGCGCTCACTTTCTAGCGCATCCTGTTTAGGAGCTTCCGGAGAGGTGACACGTGCTGTTACCAACTCCGGTATCGGATAGCTCTGACTTTGGTTTAAGAGCTCCGGAGTAGTCCAGAACTGTAAGGACACATTGCCACTCGGGTTTCCTGTATATTACAACGGCTAAGAATCTGGTCTTCTGGGGCAGGTAGGCATCTCAGCAGTTTTGTTGAGGTGTAGAGTGTGCCTATAAAGGGGGTATATATTTTTTGCATGATAATTAAATAAATAAACCTTGTTTTGAAATAAATTTGATTTAAAGTGAAGGTAAAGTCAAACGTTCTATTAGAAACAATTATAGATATGAAGGCAAATAAATATAAGTTTCATTCATCAATATTTGCAAAAACATATATTAGCTGAGATATCTAATTTTATTGTCCTGTAATCGGCATTCCGAAAAACAACCCGTACACTTTTTTCTTCTTCTAAAGAACGATCACGTGGTTGAGCTATCCAATTGACTCTTTGGCTGTTAGGCGGCCGTCATATTTCGTCACCAACATATGGGTCTGCATGCGTAACATTTTCTCCTCAATTTCCAAGCGCTCGCGTCCTCGTTTCGCGCATGCACACTATAAACTTTCTGTTGTAGTCATAGTAGGAGCTGCCGAGGAACTCAACGGCAACAAATCGGAAACATTTGTGGGACCGCTCTATACGTCACAGTATCTTAAACCCGGAAATGGAGGATGGGAGGAGAATCTGCAGGGAACGGTAGGAAAAGTAAAGTTATAAATAGAACAAAATAAATAATTATTTATTAAAAAAAACCTAGCGACTGGATTTGGGTTAGTAAAAGGAACATAAAAATGATTGATGGTGAAAAAAACTTTACCTTCACTTTAAGCCTTAAAGAGACAGTATCAATTGTGAGTTAAAAATATATAATTTATTTTTTTTGGCTTATTGTTGCATTATGGAACTTAGAGGCCTTGCTAGCTGTTACATGCAAACTTTGTAACCAAGTAGAACCCCCTCTACCTTTTTTATTTTTTATGTTTTGAAAGAACTTTATTTTATAAGGATACATTTATTTTTATTTTTTTGTTCTGAGCCACCATCCTCCAAGGCTGATGCTGTTCAGGTTTTTCCTGTATCAGAATTACCGCAGCTTTCGCCTCAAGCGTTCCAATCACTATCGTCACCACATGCAGTGCTCTGCGGTTCCTCTCACATTGCCGCCCAGGTATCCTCTGCAGTTTCTGAGGCGTTGTCTGCTTTTCCCATGTTTCTGGGGAACTGCAAGAGTAAATTTAAAGATTCAGTTAAGGTTTCTGATCCGGTTGTGGCTATCCAGGCTGTTCCTTCTCAGAGGTCTGAGGAGGAAGGCACATCTGTAGCATCTGAGGGTGAAATCTCTGACTCAGACAGTATAATTACTTCTCCTGATGCTGAAATTGTATCCTTCAGGTTTAAGCCAGAACACCTCCGTATGTGGCTAAAGGAGGTTTTGGCTACCTTGGACGACTCTTATATGACTATCGTAGTCAATCCTAAGAAATCTAGTAAGTTAAATAAATACTTTGATGTTCCCTCTGAGGTGGAGGTATTCCCTGTACCAGACCATGCTACAGAGATTATTGCTCAGGGGTGGGAGAGGCCTTGAATTTCCTTTTCTCCATCTCCAATTTTCAAGAAAATGTTTCCAATAGCTGACTCCATTAAGAAGTCTGGGCAGACGGTTCCTAAGGTGGATGGAGTGATCTCCACTTTGGCCAAGAGAACCACTATTCCCATAGAGGATAGCTGTTCTTTTAAGGATCCAATGGACAAGAAGCTAAAAAAGATGTTTATTCATCAGGGTCTCCAATGGCAACCCGCAGTGTGTATTGCCACTGTCTTTAGTACGGTTGCCTACTGGTTTGATGCGTTGTCTGATTCTACTCAGGCAGTCTCCCCATGAGGAGATCCAGGACAGGAGTAAGGCTCTTAAGTTAGCCAATTTCTTTTTCACGGATACCTCCTTACAAGTAATTAAGTTGGGAGCAAAAATATCTGGTTTTGCTGTACTAGCTCGCAGAGCTTTATGGTTGATATCCTGGTCTGCGGATGTTTCATCTAAATCCAAGCTTTTGGCGATCCCTTACAATAAGACCTTTTCTTTCATGTAATTAGCAAGAGTCCATGAGCTAGTGACGTATGGGATATACATTCCTACCAGGAGGGGCAAAGTTTCCCAAACCTTAAAATGCCTATAAATACACCCCTCACCACACCCACAAATCAGTTTTACAAACTTTGCCTCCTATGGAGGTGGTGAAGTAAGTTTGTGCTAGATTCTACGTTGATATGCGCTCCGCAGCAGGTTGGAGCCCGGTTTTCCTCTCAGCGTGCAGTGAATGTCAAAGGGATGTGAGGAGAGTATTGCCTATTTGAATGCAATGATCTCCTTCTACGGGGTCTATTTCATAGGTTCTCTGTTATCGGTCGTAGAGATTCATCTCTTACCTCCCTTTTCAGATCGACGATATACTCTTATATATATATATATATATATATATATATATATATATATACCATTACCTCTGCTGATTTTCGTTTCAGTACTGGTTTGGCTTTCTACAAACATGTAGATGAGTGTCCTGGGGTAAGTAAGTCTTATTTTCTGTGACACTCTAAGCTATGGTTGGGCACTTTTTTATAAAGTTCTAAATATATGTATTCAAACATTTATTTGCCTTGACTCAGGATGTTCAACATTCCTTATTTTCAGACAGTCAGTTTCATATTTGGGATAATGCATTTGAATCAATCATTTTTTCTTACCTTAAAAAATTTGACTTTTTCCCTGTGGGCTGTTAGGCTCGCGGGGGCTGAAAATGCTTCATTTTATTGCGTCATTCTTGGCGCTGACTTTTTTGGCGCAAAATTTTTTTCTGTTTCCGGCGTCATACGTGTCGCCGGAAGTTGCGTCATTTTTGACGTTCTTTTGCGTCAAAAGTGTCGGCGTTCCGGATGTGGCGTCATTTTTGGCGCCAAATAATGTGGGCGTCTTATTTGGCGCTAAAAAAATATGGGCGTCACTTTTGTCTCCACATTATTTAAGTCTCATTATTTATTGCTTCTGGTTGCTAGAAGCTTGTTCACTGGCATTTTTTTTCCCATTCCTGAAACTGTCATTTAAGGAATTTGATCAATTTTGCTTTATATGTTGTTTTTTCTATTACATATTGCAAGATGTTCCACGTTGCAACTGAGTCAGAAGATACTTCAGGAAAATCGCTGCCCGGTGCTGGAGCTACCAAAGCTAAGTGTATCACTTTTGGTATCTGTTCCTTCAGCTGTTGTTTGTATTAAATATTATGACAAACTTGTTAATGCAGATAAAATTTCCTTTAGTACTGTTACATTACCTGTTGCTGTTCCGTCAACATCTAATACTCAGAGTGTTCCTGATAACATAAGAGATTTTGTTTCTAAATCCATTAAGAAGGCTATGTCTGTTATTTCTCCTTCTAGTATACATAAAAGTCTTTTAAAACTTCTCTTTTTTTCAGATGAATTTTTAAATGAACATCATCATTCTGATACTGATAATGGTTCTTCTGGTTCAGAGGTTTCTGTCTCAGAGGTTGATGCTGATAAATCTTTGTATTTGTTCAAGATGGAATTTATTCGTTCTTTATTTAAAGAAGTATTAATTGCATTAGAAATAGAGGATTCTGGTCCTCTTGATACTAAAACTAAACGTTTAAATAAGGTTTTTAAATCTCCTGTAGTTATTCCAGAAGTGTTTCCTGTCCCTGATGCTATTTCTGAAGTAATTTCCAGGGAATGGAATAATTTGGGTAATTCATTTACTCCTTTTAAAACGTTTTAAGCAATTATATCCTGTGCCATCTGACAGATTAGAGTTTGGGACAAAATCCCTAAGGTTAATGGGGCTGTCTCTACTCCTGCTATATTTTTAGCGGATGTTGCTGCAGCTTCAACTTTTTGGTTAGAAGCTTTAGCGCAACAAGTAACAGATCATAATTCTCATAGCATTATTATTCTTCTATAACATGCTAATTATTTTATTTGTGATGCCATCTTTGATATCATTAGAGTTGATGTCAGGTATATGTCTCTAACTATTTTAGCTAGAAGAGCTTTATGGCTTAAAACTTGGAATGCTGATATGTCTTCTAAGTCAACTTTGCTATCCCTTTCTTTCCAGGGTAATAAATTATTCGGTTCTCAGTTGGATTCTTTTATCTCAACTGTTACTGGAAGGAAGGGAACTTTTTTACCACAGGATAAAAAATCTAAGGTAAATTTAGGTCTAATAATCGTTTTCGTTCCTTTCATCACAACAAGGAACAAAAGCCTGATCCTTCATCCTCAGGAGCGGTATCAGTTTGGAAACCATCTTCACTTTGGAATATATCCAAGCCTTATAGAAACCCAAAGCCAGCTCCTAAGTCCCCATTGAAGGTGCAGCCCTCATTCCAGCTCAGCTGGTATGGGGCAGTTTACGTTTTGTTCAAAGAAATTTGGATCAATTCCGTTCACAATCTCTGGTTTCAGAACATTGTTTCAGAAGGGTACAGAATTGGCTTCGAGTTAAGGCCTCCTGCAAAGAGATTTTTTTCTTTCCCGTGTCCCAGTAAACCCAGCAAAGGCTCAAGCATTTCTGAAATGTGTTTCAGATCTAGAGTTGGCTGGAGTAATTATGCCAGTTCCAGTTCTGGAACAGGGGCTGGGGTTTTATTCTATCTCTTCATTGTACCAAAGAAGGTCAATTCCTTCAGACCAGTTCCGGATCTATCAATATTGAATCGTTATGTAAGGATACCAACATTCAAGATGGTAACTGTAAGGACTATCCTGCCTTTTGTTCAGCAAGGGCATTATATGTCTACAATAGATTTACAGGATGCATATCTGCATATTCCGATTCATCCAGATCACTTTTAGTTTCTGAGATTCTCTTTTCTAGACAAGCATTACCAGTTTTGTGGCTCTACCGTTTGGCCTAGCATCAGCTCCAAGAATTTTTACAAAGGTTCTCGGTGCCCTTCTGTCTGTAATCAGAGAACAGGGTATTGGTATTTCCTTATTTGGAAGATATCTTGGTACTTGCTCAGTCTTCACATTTAGCAGAATCTCATACGAATCGACTTGTGTTGTTTCTTCAAGATCTTGGTTGGAGGATCAATTTACCAAAAAGTTCATTGATTCCTCAGACAAGGGTAACCTTTTTAGGTTTCCAGATAGATTCAGTGTCTATGACTCTGTCTTTGTCAGACAAGAGAAGTCTAACATTGATATCAGCTTGTCAAAACCTTCAGTCACAATCATTCCCTTTGGTAGCCTTATGCATGGAAATTTTAGGTCTTATGACTGCTGCATCGGACGCGATCTCCTTTGCTCATTTTCACATGCGACCTCTTCAGCTCTGTATGCTGAACCAATGGTGCAGGGATTACACAAAGATATCTCAATTAATATCTTTAAAACCGATTGTACGACACTCTCTGACGTGGTGGACAGATCACCATCGTTTAGTTCAGGGGGCTTCTTTTGTTCTTCCGACCTGGACTGTAATTTCAACAGATGCAAGTCTTACAGGTTGGGGAGCTGTGTGGGGGTCTCTGACGGCACAAGGGGTTTGGGAATCTCAGGAGGTGAGATTACCGATCAATATTTTGGAACTCCGTGCAATTTTCAGAGCTCTTCAGTCTTGGCCTCTTCTGAAGAGAGAATCGTTCATTTGTTTTCAGACAATGTCACAACTGTGGCATACATCAATCATCAAGGAGGGACTCACAGTCCTCTGGCTATGAAAGAAGTATCTCGAATTCTGGTTTGGGCGGAATCCAGCTCCTGTCTAATCTCTGCGGTTCATTTCCCAGGTATAGACAATTGGGAAGCGGATTATCTCAGTCGTCAAACGTTTTATCCGGGCGAATGGTCTCTTCACCCAGAGGTATTTCTTCAGATTGTTCAAATGTGGGAACTTCCAGAAATAGATCTGATGGCTTCTCATCTAAACAAGAAACTTCCCAGGTATCTGTTCAGATCCCGGGATCCTCAGGCGGAGGCAGTGAATGCATTATCACTTCCTTGGAAGTATCATCCTGCCTATATCTCTCCGCCTCTAGTTCTTCTTCCAAGAGTAATCTCCAAGATTCTGAAGGAATGCTCGTTCTGCTGGTAGCTCCAGCATGGACGGATCTTTTTCGGATGGCCTCTTGCCAACCGTGGGCTCTTCCGTTAAGACCAGACCTTCTGTCGCAAGGTCCTTTTTTCCATCAGGATCTCAAATCTTTAAATTTAAGGGTATGGAGATTGAACGCTTGATTCTTGGTCAAAGAGGTTTCTCTGACTCTGTGATTAATACTATGTTACAGGCTCGTAAATCTGTATCTAGAGAGATATATTATAGAGTCTGGAAGACTTATATTTCTTGGTGTCTTCTCATCATTTTTCCTGGCATTCTTTTAGAATTCCGAGAATTTTTACAGTTTCTTCAGGATGGTTTAGATAAAGGTTTGTCCGCAAGTTCCTTGACAGGACAAATCTCTGCCCTTTCTGTTCTTTTTCACAGAAAGATTGCTAATCTTCCTGATATTCATTGTTTTGTACAAGACTTGGTTCGTATAAAACCTGTCATTCAGTCAATTTCTCCTCCTTGGAGTTTGAATTTGGTTCTGGGGGCTCTTCTAGCTCCTCCTTTTGAACCCATGCATTCATTGGACATTAAACTTCTTTCTTGGAAAGTTTTGTTTCTTTTGGCCATCTCTTCTGCCAGAAGAGTCTCTGAATTATCTGCTCTTTCTTGTGAGTCTCCTTTTCTGATTTTTCATCAGGATAAGGTGGTGTTGCGAACTTCTTTTGAATTACCTAAGGTTGTGTATTCTAACAACATTAGTAGAGAAATTGTGGTTCCTTCATTATGTCCTAATCCTAAGAATTCTAAGGAGAAATCATTGCATTCTTTGGATGTTGTTAGAGCTTTGAAATATTATTTTGAAGCTACTAAGTCTTTCCGAAAGACTTCTAGTCTATTTTTCATCTTTTCTGGTTCTAGAAAAGGCTAGAAAGCTTCTGCCATTTCTTTGGCATCTTGGTTGAAATCTTTAATTCATCATGCCTATGTCGAGTCTGGTAAAACTCCGCCTCAAAGGATTACAGCTCATTCTACTAGGTCAGTTTCTACTTCCTGGGCGTTTAGGAATGAAGCTTCGGTTGTTCAGATTTGCAAAGCAGCAACTTGGTTCCTCTTTGCATACTTTTACTAAATTCTACCATTTTGATGTATTTTCTTCTTCTGAAGCAGTTTTTGGTAGAAAAGTACTTCAGGCAGCGGTTTCAGTTTGAATCTTCTGCTTATGTTTTCTTTAAACTTTATTTTGGGTGTGGATTATTTTCAGCAGGAATTGGCTGTCTTTATTTTATCCCTCCCTCTCTAGTGACTCTTGCGTGGAAAGATCCACATCTTGGGTAGTCATTATCCCATACGTCACTAGCTCATGGACTCTTGCTAATTACATGAAAGAAAACATAATTTATGTAAGAACTTACCTGATAAATTCATTTCTTTCATATTAGCAAGAGTCCATGAGGCCCACCCTTTTTTGTGGTGGTTATGATTTTTTTGTATAAAGCACAATTATTCCAATTCCTTTATTTTTTATGCTTTCGCACTTTTTTCTTATCACCCCACTTCTTGGCTATTCGTTAAACTGATTTGTGGGTGTGGTGAGGGGTGTATTTATAGGCATTTTAAGGTTTGGGAAACTTTGCCCCTCCTGGTAGGAATGTATATCCCATACGTCACTAGCTCATGGACTCTTGCTAATATGAAAGAAATGAATTTATCAGGTAAGTTCTTACATAAATTTATGTTTTTTTGGACCGGGCCTGGCTGAAGTAATTTCAGGTGGAAAAGGGATCTTTTCTGTCACAAGATAAGAATAGACAGAGAAGACGTCAGAGTAATTTTTGTTCCTTTCGTAACTTCAGAGGTAATACTTCCCCTCCCTCTTCCAAGCAGGAACAGTCCAAGCCTTCTTGGAAACCCAATCAGTCTTGAAACAAGGGGAAGCGATCAAAGAAACCCGCAGCTGATTTTAAGTCAGCAGGGTTTGCCCCCGGTTTGGGATCGGATCCATTGGGGGCAGACTTACTAATTTTGCTCAAGTTTGGATACGGGATGTCCCAGATCCATGGGCAGTGGACATTGTATCCCGGGGTTACAAGCTAGAATTCAGGACTTTTCCTCCCATGGGGTAGGTTCCTCCTCTCAAGATTATCTGTAGACCAGATTAAAGGAGAGGCATTCTTAAAATGTAAACAAAGGAGAAAAAGAGAGGCACCAACCATAAAACAGTATCGTTGGAAGATACACAGGTAGCTCACAACACCTCCCCCCGTGATGGAAATACTCACAGGCGATGCGGCACACGTTCAGTGCCTAAATCCGCAGATCGGGACTATTAGGAGTCGCCCGACAGACACGCCCAGGAGCCGGTGCACGTTGATCTCCAAATCTCCGATCACAGGTGAGTGGTTCTGTAGAGCTCCGATCACCCGTATAGCACTGGAAGTAATAGTGACTGGTGTCGGGTAGATGAGACGCTGTAGTTCCAACTTGAATATATGTAGCAAAGGTGTGATAAAATCACAAGGCAGCAAGGTATAAATAAAATGGGTGATTTATTGTTAAAAACAAAACAGCAACGCGTTTCTCGGCTGAATGGCCGTTTCATCAGGCTGTGCTTTACAAGACATTTGCTCACCTTAAATACCTTACATACACCTGTCTTATTGGGCGGTCTTACAGGAAGTTCCTGTCTCAATCGTATGGGTTAACTATTTCATGACCAGCTATCATTTCATTGAGAAACAATTGTCTAAGTTCCAAAACATATCACTATTGCCATATATAACAATCATAAACATCCATAATAGGATATACAGGGGTACAATCTGATACCATACAATGATGATAAAATATCTACTCATAAATAGAAGACAATGGTAACATCTAAAAATGCATGTACTTAAATACATACTCAAAATAAATAATCATATTAGTAACCATGATGAATATTTACAAGGATAATTCTAAAAACCTAAAAAAAATATATATAAAATATAAAAACAAATGTAATATAACACATCATTCAAAATATAACATTATAGATGGATAAGAACATTTGATATATTGGAACTCATTCTCAACTAATCAATTGCAAATGGGGTTTAAAATAATTATGAAGTACCCCTAATTTATCTTGATACTATAGTGATGTTAAAATATATATATGATATATAATAGTGCTAATGGCATATATATATAATTGATATGACAGTGATAAACAATAAACAAAAAACAAGTATCACAGGTGATCCTAATTGGTGACCAAAATAGAATATCCCTTTATAAGGATTATCCTGTGGTGATATCACAGCTGGAATTGTACAGGAATTATAGGATCAAAAGCGGTGGATTATATGTAATATAAATGTTGAGGGAGATCCACTGGACACAGATTTCATTTCAAAAGGCTGCAAGGTCTATATTCAGGTTTAGACCATTAGGATGAAGGCTCCTAAGTGTGTGTATCCAGTAGGTCTCCCTCTGCCTAAGTCTGGACAATCTATTATACAGATGTGATACTGGAATATGTTCTATAGGACAAATACTAAAGCAATCAGTATTGCCATTATGTGATTGATTACAATGTCTGGGGACACTGATTCCTGTAATTATTTTTCATATTTCTTACATGCTCTGGCCATCTGATACTTAGTCGTCTGCAGGTCCTGCCGACGTACTGGACTCCACATACGCAGGACAGCAGATATATTACATATCTGGAGGCAAATGAGATATGACCAATTATAGAGAAATGTTTCCCCGTAAAATTTGATTTGAATGTCGTTTGTTGATGTGTGATCTTAACACAGAGTTTGTGTGCAAGGATAGGAGATGCAAACTCTGTGTTAAGATCACTATATATATATATATATATTAACATCACTATAGTATCAAGATAAGTTAGGGGTACTTCATCATTACTTTAAACCCCATTTGCAATTGATTAGTTGAGAATGAGTTCCAATATATCAAATGTTCTTATCCATCTATAATGTTATATTTTGAATGATGTGTTATATTACATTTGTTTTTATATTTTATATATATTTTTTTAGGTTTTTAGAATTATCCTTGTAAATATTCATCATGGTTACTAATATGATTATTTATTTTGAGTATGTATTTAAGTACATGAATTTTTAGATGTTACCATTGTCCTCTATTTATGAGTAGATATTTTACCATCATTGTATGTTATTAGATTGTACCCCTGTATATCCTATTATGGATGTTTATGATTGTTATATATGGCAATAGTGATATGTTTTGGAACTTAGACAATTGTTTCCCAATGAAATGATAGCTGGTCATGAAATAGTTAACCCGTACGATTGAGACAGGAACTTCCTGTAAGACCGCCCAATAAGACAGGTGTATGTAAGGTATTTAAGGTGAGCAAATGTCTTGTAAAGCTCAGCCTGATGAAACAGCCATTCAGACGAGAAACGCGTTGCTGTTTTGTTTTTAACAATAAATCGCCCATTTTATTTATACCTTGCTGACTTGTGATTTTATCACACCTTTGCTACATATATTCAAGTTGGAACTACAGCGTCTCATCTACCTGACACCAGTCACTATTACTTCCAGTGCTATACGGGTGATCGGAGCTCTACAGAACCACTCGCCTGTGATTGGAGATTTGGAGATCACGTGTACCGGCTCCTGGGCGTGTCTGTCGGGCGACTCCTAAAAGTCCCGATCTGCGGATTTAGCCACCGAACGTGTGCCGCATCGCTTGTGAGTATTTCCATCACGGGGGGAGGTGTTGTGAGCTACCGGTGTATCTTCCAACGATACTGTTTTATGGTTGGCGCCTCTCTTTTTCTCATTTTGTTTACAGCCAAGTATCCATCTTGATCACTTCTGGGAGTGCAGCTGTGACTCGACGTTTATGATTTGCAGTTCATTATTTAGCACCAGCGCACCTTTGGGGACTTTCTGATCCTTTTTATTCTTAAAATGTGTTCAGGATCTTTCCGATCTGGGAGTGATAGTTCCAGTTCCGATTCAGGAACAGGGTCTGGGGTTCTATTCCAATCTGTTTCATTCTTCCCTTGGTACAAGAGGGTCAGTTCATGACGACCATAAACCTAAAGGATGCCTACCTTCATGTTCCCATTCACAGGGATCATCACAAATTTCTAAAATTCACATTTTTGGACAATCATTTTCAGTTTGCAGCTTTGCTGTTTGGCCTTGCCACAGCCCCCATAATTTTCTCAGAGTGTCTGGGGCCTCTATTGACAGTAATCTGGTCTTGGGGCATTGCAGTGACACCCTACCTGGACGACATTCTGGTTCTGGCGCCATATTTTCTTCATACAAACTCTTATACAGAGATCTTGTTTTCTTTTCTTCATTCTCACAGATGGAAAGTGAATCTGGGAATTAGTTCCCTTGTTCCAGCTACAAAGGTTGTGTACCATAATGAATAAACCATAATGGATTCCCTATCGATGAGGATTTTTCTGACAGAGGTCTGAAAGTACAAGATTTTCGATTCTCGTCTTGCCCTTCAGTCCTCGCTTCGGCCGTCAGTGGCTCAATGTATGGAGGTATTTGGTCTGATGGTAGCTTCCATGTACATCATTCCAATTGCTCGGTTCCATCTCAGAGCTCTGCAATTGTGCATGCTAGGGCAATGGATCAGGGATTATGCGGATCAGTCCCATCGAATAAATCTGGATCAGGCGACAAGAGAATCTCTTCCGTGGTGGCTGTCTCAGGAACATCTCTGTCAAGGTCTCTGGACTCGGGAAGAGTCGGCTCTTCCCATAAATATCCTAGAGCTGAGAACATTCTTCAATGCTCTTCTGGCTTGGCCTCAGTTGTCTTTAGCCCGGTTTATCAGGTTCCAGTTGGACAACATAACCTCAGTGGCTTACATCAACCACCAGGGAGGAACTCGGAGTTCCTTGGCCATGAAAGAGGTGGCTCAAATTATTCAGTGGGCGGAGACCCACATCTGTTGTCTATCCGCGATCCACATTCCAGGAGTGAACAATTGGGAAGTGGATTTTCTGATCAGACAGACTTTTCATCCGGATGAGTGGGAACTCCTTCCGGAGGTGTTCATCTTAACCCTCAAGTGGGGATTACCAGAGCTGGATTTAATGGCGTTTTGGCAGAATGCCGAGGGATCCGCAGGCCGCTCTGATAGATGCTCTAGTGGTCCCCTGGATTTTCAGTCTGGCATACCCGTTTCCTCCGTTCGTTCTCCTTCCGCGAGTCATTGCTCGTATCTAGCAGGAGAGGGTATCTGTGATTCTCATAGTACTGCCGTGGCCTCACAGGATCTGGTATGCAGACCTAGTGGCTATGTCATCTCTTCCACCTTGGAGGAAGGACCTTTTTACTTCAGGGTTCCTTCCTTCATCCAAATCTCGTTTCTCTGAAGCTGACTGCTTGGAGATTGAACACTTAATTTTGTCTGAGCGTGGGCTTTCCAAGTCAGTCATTGAGACTAGAAAGTTTTACCATAAGATATGGCGTAAATATCTATATTGGTGTGAATCAAGAGGTTTCTCTTGGAGTAGGGTCAGGATTTCTAGGATTCTGTATTTTCTCCAGGAGGTTCTGGAGAAGGGTTTGGCAGCAAGTACTCTGCATTTTCTGTTTTTGTTGCATAAGCGTTTGGTGCATGTGCCAGACGTGCAATCTTTTTGTCAGGCATTGGTCAGAATCAGGCCTGTGTTTAAACCTGTTACTCCTCCATGGAGTCTTAACTTTGTTCTTAAGGTTTTACAGCAGGCTCTTTTTGAGCCTATGCATTCCTTAGATATTAAGAGGTTATCTTGGAAGGTTTTGTTTCTTGTTGCTTTTTCTTCTGCTTGAGGAGTTTCAGAACTCTTAGCGCTGCATTGTGATTCCCCTTATCTTTCATGCTGATAAGGTGGTTCTTCAAACTGTTAGGTTTCCTTCCTAAAGTTATTTCGGACAGGAATTTTAATCAGGGAATCGTTGTTCCTTTTCTATGTCCTAATCCTTCTTCTCATAAGGAACGTTTGTTACAAAACTTAGATGTTGTGCGTGCTTTGAAATTGCAGGCGACTTGGGATTTTCGCCAGTCTTCTGCATTGTTTGTTTTTCTGGGAAACGCAAGGGTCAGATAGCTATGGCTACTTCTCTTTCTCTTTGGCTGAGGAGTTTAATTACTTTGGCTTATGAGACTACTGGATAGCAACCTCCTGAGAGACTCGCAGCTCATTCCACTAGGGCTGTCTCTTCTTCTTGGGCTTTCAATAATGAAGCTTCTGTGGAACAGATTTGCAAGACTGCAACTTGGTCCTCTCTGCATACTTTTTCCAAATTCTTATGTGAGAAAGGCTGAGGCTTCTTTTGTGAGAAAGGTTCTTGAAGCGTTGCTGCCTTCTGTTTAGGTTACCTGTCTTGTCCCTCCCTAATCATCGTGTCCTCTAGCTTGGGTATTGGTTCCCACTAGTAATTGATGATGTCGTGGACTCACTATATCCGGAAATAAATTTATCAGGTAAGCATAAATTATGTTTCCCCCCCTAATAAATCAACTCCAAACAGCTTGTCAGAATCTTCAGTGACTTCCTTTTCCATCTGTGGCACAGTTCATAGAGGTAGTGTACCTTATTGTGGAGGTGTCAGATTCTGTTTCATTTGCTACCTCTAAACTGTTAATGCTCAACAGTGTAATGGAGACCACTCATATCTGTCTCAGAGGATAAGCCTAGATCCATTCACTAGATCATCTCTCTCGGTGGATGTCATCTGGCCCAGTGTCTCAGTTTTCTCTGTCCATCATGGGAGATAATTACCACAGACGCAAGCCTGTCTGTATGGGGGGGCCGTTTGGGGCATTCAGAGTTCTCAATCATGATATCTTCAATCAGTTCTTGGACCGTTGGATCTCTAGAGAGAGATCTCATGGCTTCTCACCTGAACAACAAGCTGCCAAGTTACGGCTCAAGATGTTTGGCCCACAGGCGGAACTAACCAATGACGTAACGGCTGCTTGGTGATATTGGCTGCTTTATCGTTTTTCTCTGATAGTTCTTCCATCGGTAATTGCGCAGATCAAGCAGGAGAATGTTTCAGCAATCCTCAAAGCTCCTGCGGTGCCATGCAGAACCTGGTACGCAGCTCTGGTATGGATGTCCAATGTTCTTCAGTGGCGTCTTTCTCAGAGGCCAGACCTTCTATCTCAAGGACTGTTCTTTTATCAAAATTTGCAGTCTCTCAACCTTACTAATTATAGATTGAACAGTTGATTCTTTCTCAGAGTCTTCTCTGAGTCTGTTATTGACTCTCCCCTTTAGGCTTGTAAACCTGTCACCAGATGTATCTATCATAAGATGTGGAAGGTTTACTTATCCTGGTGTTTTGAACAGGGTTACTGCTGCCATTCATGAGAATCCCACAGATTTTACAGTTCCTTTAGGAGGACCTAGATAAGGGTTTATCGGCTAGTTCTATTAAGGTCCAGATTTCGGCTCCTTCGGTTTTATTACACAGGAAATTGGCTTGGTTGCCATATATTCAGCCTTTTGTTATCAAGCCTATTGCTCCTCCATGGAGCCTTAATTTGGTTCTTAGTTTTGCAAAAACATCCTTTTGAACTTATGCAGTCTTTGGATGTAAAGTTATTATCCTGGAAAGTGTCTTTGCTGGCTATCCAGCTCGTAGTGTGTCCGAGCTTTCTGCTCTTGCTTGTGATCTGCCATATTTACTGTTCCATCTGAATAAGTTAGTGTTGAGAACTAAATCAGGGTTTCTCACAAAGGTGGTGAGAATTGTTGTCCCTTAATTGTGTCCCAACCCTAGTTCTTCTAAGGAGAGGCTATTGCACAATTTAGATGTTGTTAGGGCATTAAATTTCTATCTTCATTTGACCAAAGATTTTCGTCAATCTACTAGTTTGTTCTCTTTTTCTGGCAAACGTAAGGGCCAGAAGGCTACTGCAGTATCCTTGGCTTTTTTAGGCCTTCAAGAATGAGACTTCAGTGGAAAAGCTCTGCAAGGCTGCGACCTGGTCCTCCCTGCATACCTTCACAAAGTTTTCATTATTCCCTTTTTGCCATACTTACCCTTTCTTGGTGTTGGAAAAGCCTGGGTGTTCTAAAGAGGACTGGTGTCTGCATGGGGTAATACAAATGTTATATTAGATAAGAATTTGGAGATACACAAGGTTGCTAAAGTAAACAGCACCTTAGCCTATCATACACTGGTCATGCTTTTTTGATAGTGAATCTCAGTGCCAGACAACACATCTCATAATTTGCCTACATACATGGATTAGGTGAACAGCTGTTTGTGTGCCAATGGTATTACCATTTCCTGCTGTGTAGTTTGTTCATGGTGATAAAGGGACATGCCCTATGAAATTCAGTAACATTTACGTTAAGGTTCATTGAAGGGTTTACCTCTGTTGCATCTGTTTTATGGCTACACAGTGGCAATGGCTCTGGTGCCTTCCACTGGCCTTTAAATGTGCACGTCTATGAATTAGCTCTGGACTGTAAACCAATGCAGTAATAAAAATCCCATATCTTAGTAATGCATATAATCCCAGGAATTCATCAGTAGCCTCTGGAAACATACGTATTATATTTCAATAAAGCACTATAAGATCTATATCCAAGAATGAGCACAGCAGAATGGGATTAACTCCACACAAACAATGGATGCACATGGTAAGGGTCACTGCAAACATATCATCCAGTCTTCAGAATATTCTTTACACAGACCCACTATATTTACCAAGCTCTAAATATAGTTTCTTTCTAATGGTGGCGAGAGTCCACAAAACCTTACTCTTGGGTAGTACATTACCTGGCCACCAGGAGGCGGCAAAGACCCTTTACCTGAGCTTTTAAGGGACATGAAACCTACATTTTTTTTTTTTTATTTTTTTTTAAATTTCGTGAGTCAGATAGATTTTAAACAACTTTCAAGTTTACTTCTATTATTTTTGCTTCATTCACTTTGTAGCCTTTATTGAAGGAGCAGCAGTTTACTACTGAGAGCTAGCTGAACACATCAGTAAGCGAATAAAAGGTATATCAGCAGCTAGCTCCCAGCTTTTGAGCCTACCCAGGTATGCTTTTCAACAAAGGAACAAAGCAAATAAGATAATACAAATTAAATGGAATAAGGAAATTTATGCTTACCTGATAAATTTGTTTGTTTCTTTTACGATACGATGAGTCCACGGATTTCATCCTTGCTTATGGGATATCGCCTCCTGGTCAACAGGAGGAGGCAAAGAGCACCACAGCAGAGCTGTATATATAGCTCCTCCCTTCCCTCCCACTCCAGTCATTCGACCGAAGTTAGGAAGAGAAAGGAAAAGCCAAGGTGCAGAGGTGACTGAAGTTTAACAAAAATAAAAGACCTGTCATACAAAACAGGGTGGGCCGTGGAATCGTATCGTAAAAGAAACAAATTTATCAGGTAAGCATAAATTTCCTTTTTCTTTTACAAGATACAATGAGTCCACGGATTTCATCCTTACTTATGGGATACAATACCAAAGCTATAGGACACTGATGAAAGGGAGGGGCAAGACAGGGAACCTACACGGAAGGCACCACTGCTTGAAGAACATTTCTCCCAAAAACAGCCTCAGACGAGGCAAAAGTATCAAATTTGTAAAATTTAGAAAAAGTGTGAAGAGAAGACCAAGTTGCAGCTTTGCAAATCTGTTCAACAGAAGCATCATTTTTGAATGCCCATGAGGAAGCCATAGCCCTAGGGGAATGAGCCGTAATTCGTTCAGGAGGCTGCTGCCCAGCAGTCTCATATGCAAAACGGATGATACTCTTCAGCCAAAAAGAAAGAGAGGTAGCCGTAGCTTTCTGACCCCTACACTTCCCAGAAAATACAACAAACAGGGAAGAAGATTGACGAAAATCCTTAGTTGCCTGCAAGTAAAACTTCAAGGCACGGACCACGTCCAAATTATGCAACAGTCGCTCCTTCTTAGAAGAAGGATTAGGACACAAGGAAGGAACAACAATTTCCTGATTAATATTTTTAGTTGAAACAACCTTAGGAAGAAAACCAGCGCCTAGATTTGGAGTTTTGTCGGTAAAGACCTGTGGTGCTAACGAACCTTTTTTTTCCAGTGCACCCTTAAGACAACGCTGGTATTACGAGTTGTCTGAATGGCTGCGTTAGTCTCAGAAAAGTGAGCGTTGAACCAAATTTAGCTCCACTTCAACCCTCAATACCAGCGTTGCTTATGGTAGCGGTAAGCTGGAAAACCGTGCTTGTGCACAATTTCTCCATAGGAAACAATGGGGCTGAGCTGGCTGAAGTTCAATCCGATTGGATGAGCCAATAGAATTGACCTCGCATTCTATTGGCTGATCCAATCAGCCAATCAGATTGAACTTCAATCCGATTGGCTGATAGCATCAACCAATCATATTTTTCCTACCTTAATTCCGATTGGCTGATAGAATCCTATCAGACAATCGGAATTCGAGGGACGCCATCTTGGATGACGTCATTTAAAGGAACCTTCATTCGGCCTTAGGACATCGTAAGAAGAGGATGGCTCCGCGTCGGATGGATTCAAGATGGCTCCGCTCCGGTTGATTGAAGATAGAAGATGCCGCTTGGATGAAGACATCTGCCGCTTGGAGGACCTCTTCTGCCCCGATCGGATCAAGACTTCTGCCGCTCCAGATGTCCTCTTCTGTCCCATAGGTGGCCGGCTGGCTGAAGACGACTCAAGGTAGGGTGATCTTCAGGGGATAGTGTTAGTTTTTTTTAAGGGGGGATCGGGTGGGTTTTAGAGTAGGGGTGTGTGGGTGGTGGGTTGTAATGTTGGGGGGGGAGATTGTAATATTTTTTTTTTTACAGGTAAAAGAGCTGATTACTTTGGGGCAATGCCCCGCAAAAACCCCTTTTAAGGGCTGGTAAAAGAGCTGATTACTTTGTAATTTAGTATAGAGTAGGGCATTTTATTATTTTGGGGGGATTTTTTATTTTATTAGGGGGTTTAGATTAGGTGTAATTAGATTAAAATTCTTGTAAGATTTTTTAATTTTTTGTAATTTAGTGTTAGTTTTTTTTGTAATATAGTATAGTTTAGTTTATTTAATTGTATTTTAGATAATTGTAGGTAATTTATTTAATTAATTTATTGATAGTGTAGTGTTAGGTGTATTTGTAATTTAGGTTAGGATTTATTTTACAGGTAATTTTGTAATTATTTTAACTAGGTAGCTATTAAATAGTTAATAACTATTTAATAGCTATTGTACCTAGTTAAAATAAATACAAAGTTGCCTGTAAAATTAATATAAATCCTAAAATAGCTACAATGTAACTATTAGTTATACTGTAGCTATATTAGGGTTTATTTTATAGGTAAGTATTTAGTTTTAAATAGGATTAATTTATTTAATTGTAGTAATTTTAGTTCGTTTTATTTAAATTATATTTAACTTAGGGGGGTGTTAGGGTTAGACTTGGGTTTAGGGGTTAATAACTTTATTATAGTAGCGGCGACGTTGGGGGCGGGAGATTAGGGGTTAATAATTGTAGGTAGGTGGAAGCGATGTTAGGGAGGGCAGATTAGAGGTTAATACAATTTATTATAGTGTTTGCGAGGTGGGAGTGCGGCGGTTTAGGGGTTAATACATTTATTATAGTGGCGGCGATGTCCGGTCGGCAGATTAGGGGTTAATAAGTGTAGGTAGGTGGCGGCGAGGTTGGGGGGGGGCATATTAGGGGGTAATAAATATAATAGATTAGGGGTTCATAGGGATAATGTAGGTGGCAGCGATGTCCGGTCGGCAGATTAGGGGTTAAATCATTTTTTCTCCAACATAGGTGTGTCCGGTCCACGGCGTCATCCTTACTTGTGGGATATTCTCTTCCCCAACAGGAAATGGCAAAGAGCCCAGCAAAGCTGGTCACATGATCCCTCCTAGGCTCCGCCTTCCCCAGTCATTCTCTTTGCCGTTGTACAGGCAACATCTCCACGGAGATGGCTTAGAGTTTTTTGGTGTTTAAATGTAGTTTTTATTCTTCAATCAAGAGTTTGTTATTTTAAAATAGTGCTGGTATGTACTATTTACTCTGAAACAGGAAAGAGATGAAGATTTCTGTTTGTAAGAGGAAAATGATTTTAGCAACCGTTACTAAAATCGATGGCTGTTTCCACACAGGACTGTTGAGAGGAATTAACTTCAGTTGGGGGAAACAGTGAGCAGACTTTTGCTGCTTGAGGTATGACACATTTCTAACAAGACTCGGTAATGCTGGAAGCTGTCATTTTCCCTATGGGAACCGGTAAGCCATTTTCTTAGTTTAAGTAAAAGAATAAAGGGCTTCATTAGGGCTTAAAAAACTGGTAGACATTTTTCTGGGCTAAAACGATTACTTTACTAAGTATATTTGGCAGATTATTACTTTTAATAGTTGTTAAATCTTGGGGATTGTTTTAATAAAAACGGCAGGCACTGTATTGGACACCTTTTTCACTGGGGGCCTTTTCTAGTCATAGACAGAGCCTCATTTTCGCGCCTTTAATGCGCAGTTGTTTTTGGAAAGCATGGCATGCAGATGCATGTGTGAGGAGCTAAGAACCACTGAAAAAGCTTATAGAAGGCATCATTTGGTATCGTATTCCCCTCTGGGCTTGGTTGGGTCTCAGCAAAGCAGATACCTGGGACTGTATAGGGGTTAATTGTAAAAACGGCTCCGGTTCCGTTATTTTAAGGGTTAAAGCTTTCAAATTTGGTGTGCAATACTTTTAAGGCTTTAAGTTACTGTGGTGAAATTTTGGTGAAATTTGAACAATTCCTTCATACTTTTTCACATATTCAGTAATAAAGTGTGTTCAGTTTAAAATTTAAAGGGACAGTAACGGTTTTATTGTAAAACGTTTTTTTGTGCTTTGTTGACAAGTTTAAGCCTGTTTAACATGTCTGAACCATCAGATAACGATGTTTTATATGTATGAAAGCCAATGTGTCTCCCCATTTAAATATATGTGATATATAATGCCATAGATATGATATTGCCCAAGATGATTCCTCTAATGAGGGGAGTAAGCATGGTACTGCATCATCCCCTTCTGTGTCTACACCAGTTTTGCCCACACAAGAGGCCCCTAGTACATCTAGTGCGCCAATACTTATTACCATACAACAATTAATGGCTGTAATGGATAATTCTATTGCATGCATTTTTCTTCTGTTATGTGTGATCAGTCCACGGGTCATCATTACTTCTGGGATATTATCTGCTCCCCTACAGGAAGTGCAAGAGGATTCACCCAGCAGAGTTGCTATATAGCTCCTCCCCTCTACGTCACCTCCTGTCATTCTCTTGCACCCAAAGACTAGATAGGAGGTGTGAGAGGACTATGGTGATTATACTTAGTTTTTAGAACTTCTATCAAAAGTTTGTTATTTTACAATAGCACCGGAGCGTGTTATTACCTCTCTGGCAGAGTTTGAAGAAGAATCTACCAGAGTTTTTCTTATGATTTTAACCGGAGTAGTTAAGATCATATTGCTGTTTCTCGGCCATCTGAGGGAGGTAAAAACTTCAGATCAGGGGACAGCGGGCAGTTGAATCTGCATTGAGGTATGTAGCAGTTTTTATTTTCTGAATGGAATTGATGAAATAATCCTGCCATACCGTTATAATGAACATGTATGTATACTCTACACTTTAGTATTCTGGGGATGGTATTTCACCGGAATTACTCTGTAAAAGTACATTAAACCTTTTATTAGGTATTTTTCATGTTAAACGTTTTTGCTGGAATGTAGAATCGTTTGCATTAATGAGGTACTGAGTGAATAAGTATTTGGGCATTATTTTTCCACTTGGCAGTTTGCTTGTGTTAATTATGACAGTTTCGTTTCTCTCTCACTGCTGTGTGTGAGAGGGAGGGGCCGTTTCTTTCATGTAATTAACAAGAGTCCATGAGCTAGTGACGTATGGGATATACATTCCTACCAGGAGGGGCAAAGTTTCCCAAACCTTAAAATGCCTATAAATACACCCCTCACCACACCCACAAATCAGTTTTACAAACTTTGCCTCCAAGGGAGGTGGTGAAGTAAGTTTGTGCTAGATTCTACGTTGATATGCGCTCCGCAGCAAGTTGGAGCCCGGTTTTCCTCTCAGCGTGCAGTGAATGTCAGAGGGATGTGAGGAGAGTATTGCCTATTGAATGCAGTGATCTCCTTCTACGGGGTCTATTTCATAAGGTTCTCTGTTATCGGTCGTAGAGATTCATCTCTTACCTCCCTTTTCAGATCGACGATATACTCTTATATTTACCATTTCCTCTACTGATTCTCGTTTCAGTACTGGTTTGGCTTTCTACAAACATGTAGATGAGTGTCCTGGGGTAAGTAAGTCTTATTTTCTGTGACACTCTAAGCTATGGTTGGGCACTTTATTTATAAAGTTCTAAATATATGTATTCAAACATTTATTTGCCTTGACTCAGAATGTTCAACTTTCCTTATTTCCAGACAGTCAGTTTCATATTTGGGATTATGCTTTAATTATCATATTTTTTCTTACCTCAAAAATTTGACTTTTTCCCTGTGGGCTGTTAGGCTCGCGGGGGCTGAAAATGCTTCATTTTATTGCGTCATTTTTGGCGCGGACTTTTTTGGCGCAAAAATTCATTTCCGTTTCCGGCGTCATACGTGTCGCCGGAAGTTGCGTCATTTTTTGACGTTATTTTGCGCCAAAAATGTCGGCGTTCGGATGTTGCGTCATTTTTGGCGCAAAAAGCATTTAGGCGCCAAATAATGTGGGCGTCTTTTTTGGCGCCAAAAAATATGGGCGTCGCTTTTGTCTCCACATTATTTCAGTCTCATTTTTCATTTGCTTCTGGTTGCTAGAAGCTTGATGTTTGGCATTTTTTTCCCATTCCTGAAACTGTCTTATAAGGAATTTGATCTATTTTGCTTTATATGTTGTTTTTTCTCTTACATATTGCAAGATGTCTCACGTTGCATCTGAGCCAGAAGATACTACAGGAAAACCTCTGCCTGCTGGATCTACCAAAGCTAAGTGTATCTGCTGTAAACTTTTGGTAGCTATTCCTCCAGCTGTTGTTTGTATTAAATGTCATGACAAACTTGTTAATGCAGATAATTTTTCCTTTAGTGATGTACCATTGCCTGTTGCAGTTCCCTCAACATCTAAGGTGCAGAATGTTCCTGATAACATAAGAGATTTTGTTTCTGAATCCATAAAGAAGGCTTTGTCTGTTATTTCTCCTTCTAGTAAACGTAAAAAGTCTTTTAAATCTTCTCTTTCTACAGATGAATTTTTAAATGAACACCATCATTCTGATTCTTTTGGACTCTTCTGGTTCAGAGGATTCTGTCTCAGAGATTGATGCTGATAAATCTTCATATTTATTTAAGATGGAATTTATTCGCTCTTTACTTAAAGAAGTACTAATTGCTTTAGAAATAGAGGATTCTAGTCCTCTTGATACTAATTCTATACGTTTAGATAAGGTTTTTAAAGCTCCTGCGGTTATTCCAGAAGTTTTTCCTGTTCCTAATGCTATTTCTGCAGTAATTGCTAAGGAATGGGATAGATTGGGTAATTCATTTACTCCTTCTAAACGTTTTAAGCAATTATATCCTGTTCCGCCTGACAGGTTAGAATTTTGGGACAAAATCCCTAAAGTTGATGGGGCTATTTCTACCCTTGCTAAACGTACTACCATTCCTACATCAGATGGTACCTCGTTTAAGGATCCTTTAGATAGAAAAATTGAATCTTTTCTAAGAAAAGCTTATCTATGTTCAGGTAATCTTCTTAGACCTGCTATATCATTGGCTGATGTTGCTGCAGCTTCAACTTTTTGGTTGGAAACTCTAGCGCAACAAGTAACAAATCGTGATTCTCATGATATTATTATTCTTCTCCAGCATGCTAATAATTTCATCTGTGATGCCATTTTTGATATTATTAGAGTTGATGTTAGATTTATGTCTCTGGCTATCTTAGCCAGAAGAGCTTTATGGCTTAAGACTTGGAATGCTGATATGGCTTCTAAATCAACTCTACTTTCCATTTCTTTCCAGGGAAACAAATTATTTGGTTCTCAGTTGGATTCTATTATTTCAACTGTTACTGGTGGGAAAGGAACTTTTTTACCACAGGATAAAAAGTCTAAAGGTAAAAACAGGGCTAACAATCGTTTTCGATCCTTTCGTTTCAACAAAGAACAAAAGCCTGATCCTTCGTCCTCAGGAGCAGTTTCAGTTTGGAAACCATCTCCAGTCTGGAATAAATCCAAGCCTGCTAGAAAGGCAAAGCCTGCTTCTAAGTTCACATGAAGGTACGGCCCTCATTCCAGTTCCGCTGGTAGGGGGCAGGTTACGTTTTTTCAAAGAAATTTGGATCAATTCTGTTCACAATCTTTGGATTCAGAACATTGTTTCAGAAGGGTACAGAATTGGTTTCAAGATGAGACCTCCTGCAAAGAGATTTTTTCTTTCCCATGTCCCAGTAAATCCAGTGAAAGCTCAAGCATTTCTGAATTGTGTTTCAGATCTAGAGTTGGCTGGAGTAATTATGCCAGTTCCAGTTCCGGAACAGGGGATGGGGTTTTATTCAAATCTCTTCATTGTACCAAAGAAGGAGAATTCCTTCAGACCAGTTCTGGATCTAAAATTATTGAATCGCTATGTAAGGATACCAACGTTCAAGATGGTAACTGTAAGGACTATATTGCCTTTTGTTCAGCAAGGGAATTATATGTCCACAATAGATTTACAGGATGCATATCTGCATATTCCGATTCATCCAGATCATTATCAGTTCCTGAGATTCTCTTTTCTAGACAAGCATTACCAATTTGTGGCTCTACCGTTTGGCCTTGCTACAGCTCCAAGAATTTTCACAAAGATTCTCGGTGCCCTTCTGTCTGTAATCAGAGAACAGGGTATTGTGGTATTTCCTTATTTGGACGATATCTTGGTACTTGCTCCGTCTTTACATTTAGCAGAGTCTCATACGAATCGACTTGTGTTGTTTCTTCAAGATCATGGTTGGAGGATCAATTTACTAAAAAGTTCTTTGATTCCTCAAACAAGGGTAACCTTTCTGGGTTTCCAGATAGATTCAGTGTCCATGACTCTGTCTTTAACAGACAAGAGACGTCTAAAATTGATTACAGCTTGTCGAAACCTTCAGTCACAATCATTCCCTTCGGTAGCCTTATGCATGGAAATTCTAGGTCTTATGACTGCTGCATCGGACGCGATCCCCTTTGCTCGTTTTCACATGCGACCTCTTCAGCTCTGTATGCTGAACCAATGGTGCAGGGATTACACGAAGATATCTCAATTAATATCTTTAAAACCGATTGTTCGACACTCTCTAACGTGGTGGACAGATCACCATCGTTTAATTCAGGGGGCTTCTTTTGTGCTTCCGACCTGGACTGTAATTTCAACAGATGCAAGTCTCACAGGTTGGGGAGCTGTGTGGGGATCTCTGACGGCACAAGGAGTTTGGGAATCTCAGGAGGTGAGATTACCGATCAATATTTTGGAACTCCGTGCAATTTTCAGAGCTCTTCAGTTTTGGCCTCTTCTGAAGAGAGAATCGTTCATTTGTTTTCAGACAGACAATGTCACAACTGTGGCATACATCAATCATCAAGGAGGGACTCACAGTCCTCTGGCTATGAAAGAAGTATCTCGAATTTTGGTTTGGGCGGAATCCAGCTCCTGTCTAATCTCTGCGGTTCATATCCCAGGTGTAGACAATTGGGAAGCGGATTATCTCAGTCGCCAAACGTTGCATCCGGGCGAATGGTCTCTTCACCCAGAGGTATTTCTTCAGATTGTTCAATTGTGGGGGCTCCCAGAGATAGATCTGATGGCCTCTCATCTAAACAAGAAACTTCCCAGGTATCTGTCCAGATCCCGGGATCCTCAGGCGGAGGCAGTGGATGCATTATCACTTCCTTGGAAGTATCATCCTGCCTATATCTTTCCGCCTCTAGTTCTTCTTCCAAGAGTAATCTCCAAGATTCTGAGGGAATGCTCGTTTGTTCTGCTAATAGCTCCGGCATGGCCTCACAGGTTTTGGTATGCGGATCTTGTCCGGATGGCATCTTGCCAGCCATGGACTCTTCCGTTAAGACCAGACCTTCTGTCACAAGGTCCTTTTTTCCATCCGGATCTGAAATCCTTAAATTTAAAGGTATGGAGATTGAACGCTTGATTCTTGGTCATAGAGGTTTCTCTGACTCCGTGATTAATACTATGTTACAGGCTCGTAAATCTGTATCTCGAGAGATATATTATAGAGTCTGGAAGACTTATATTTCTTGGTGTCTTTCTCATCATTTTTCTTGGCATTCTTTTAGAATACCGAGAATTTTACAATTTCTTCAGGATGGTTTGGATAAGGGTTTGTCCGCAAGTTCTTTGAAAGGACAAATCTCTGCTCTTTCTGTTCTTTTTCACAGAAAGATTGCTATTCTTCCTGATATTCATTGTTTTGTACAAGCTTTGGTTCGTATAAAACCTGTCATTAAGTCAATTTCTCCTCCTTGGAGTTTGAATTTGGTTCTGGGAGCTCTTCAAGCTCCTCCGTTTGAACCTATGCATTCATTGGACATTAAATTACTTTCTTGGAAAGTTTTGTTCCTTTTGGCCATCTCTTCTGCTAGAAGAGTTTCTGAATTATCTGCTCTTTCGTGTGAGTCTCCTTTTCTGATTTTTCATCAGGATAAGGCGGTGTTGCGAACTTCTTTTGAATTTTTACCTAAAGTTGTGAATTCCAACAACATTAGTAGAGAAATTGTGGTTCCTTCATTATGTCCTAATCCTAAGAATTCTAAGGAGAAATCATTGCATTCTTTGGATGTTGTTAGAGCTTTGAAATATTATGTTGAAGCTACGAAATCTTTCCGTAAGACTTCTAGTCTATTTGTTATCTTTTCCGGTTCTAGGAAAGGCCAGAAAGCTTCTGCCATTTCTTTGGCATCTTGGTTGAAATCTTTAATTCATCTTGCCTATGTTGAGTCGGGTAAAACTCCGCCTCAAAGAATTACAGCTCATTCTACTAGGTCAGTATCTACTTCCTGGGCGTTTAGGAATGCAGCTTCGGTTGACCAGATCTGCAAAGCAGCAACTTGGTCTTCTTTGCATACTTTTACTAAATTCTACCATTTTGATGTATTTTCTTCTTCTGAAGCAGTTTTTGGTAGAAAAGTTCTTCAGGCAGCGGTTTCAGTTTGAATCTTCTGCTTATGTTTTTTGTTAAACTTTATTTTGGGTGTGGATTATTTTCAGCAGGAATTGGCTGTCTTTATTTTATCCCTCCCTCTCTAGTGACTCTTGTGTGGAAAGATCCACATCTTGGGTAGTCATTATCCCATACGTCACTAGCTCATGGACTCTTGTTAATTACATGAAAGAAAACATAATTTATGTAAGAACTTACCTGATAAATTCATTTCTTTCATATTAACAAGAGTCCATGAGGCCCACCCTTTTTTGTGGTGGTTATGATTTTTTTGTATAAAGCACAATTATTCCAATTCCTTATTTTATATGCTTCGCACTTTTTCTTATCACCCCACTTCTTGGCTATTCGTTAAACTGATTTGTGGGTGTGGTGAGGGGTGTATTTATAGGCATTTTAAGGTTTGGGAAACTTTGCCCCTCCTGGTAGGAATGTATATCCCATACGTCACTAGCTCATGGACTCTTGTTAATATGAAAGAAATGAATTTATCAGGTAAGTTCTTACATAAATTATGTTTTTTGGCGCTCTTTGCTACGCATCAAAAATTTCCAGTCAGTTTTTCTGCATGATCCGGTTCATCTCTAACAGAACTCAGGGGTCTTCAAACTTCTTTGAAGGGAGGTAGATTCTCTCAGCAGAGCTGTGAGACTTATATAGTGACTGTGATTTAAAACGTTGCTCTGTAATTTTTATGTTTAAAATTTAATTAGTGTTATTTTACTAATGGGAACAAACCTTTGCTAAAAAGTTGTGTTGTTTGTTAAGAGTGATGCTATAACTGTTTTTCAGTTCATTATTTCAACTGTCATTTAATCGTTTAGTGCTTCTTGAGGCACAGTACGTTTTTATTAAATAAAATTGTAACCGAGTTGCATGTTTATTGCTAGTGTGTTAAACATGTCTGATTCAGAGGAAGATACCTGTGTCATTTGTTCCAATGCCAAGGTGGAGCCCAATAGAAATTTATGTACTAACTGTATTGATGCTACCTTAAATAAAAGCCAATCTGTACAAATTGAACAAATTTCACCAAACAGCGAGGGGAGAGTTATGCCGACTAACTCGCCTCACGTGTCAGTACCTGCATCTCCCGCCCGGGAGGTGCGTGATATTATGGCGCCTAGTACATCTGGGCAGCCGTTACAGATAACATTACAAGATATGGCTACTGTTATGACTGAAGTTTTGGCTAAATTACCAGAACTAAGAGGCAAGCGTGATCACTCTGGGGTGAGAACAGAGTGCGCTGATAATTCTAGGGCCATGTCTGATACTGCGTCACAGCTTGCAGAGCATGAGGACGGAGAGCTTCATTCTGTAGGTGACGGTTCTGATCCAAACAGATTGGATTCAGATATTTCAAATTTTAAATTTAAATTGGAAAACCTCCGTGTATTACTAGGGGAGGTCTTAGCAGCTCTCAACGATTGTAACGCTGTTGCAATACCAGAGAAAATGTGTAGGTTGGATAAATACTTTGCGGTACCGGCGAGTACTGACGTTTTTCCTATACCTAAGAGATTAACTGAAATTGTTACTAAGGAGTGGGATAGACCCGGTGTGCCGTTCTCACCCCCTCCAATATTTAGAAAGATGTTTCCAATAGACGCCACCACACGGGACTTATGGCAAACGGTCCCTAAGGTGGAGGGAGCAGTTTCTACTTTAGCTAAGCGTACCACTATCCCGGTGGAGGATAGCTGTGCTTTTTCAGATCCTATGGATAAAAAATTAGAGGGTTACCTTAAGAAAATGTTTGTTCAACAAGGTTTTATATTACAACCCCTTGCATGCATCGCGCCGATCACGGCTGCGGCAGCATTTTGGATTGAGTCTCTGGAAGAGAACCTTAGTTCAGCTACGCTGGACGACATTACGGACAGGCTTAGAGTCCTTAAACTAGCTAATTCATTCATTTCGGAGGCCGTAGTACATTTAACCAAACTTACGGCTAAGAATTCAGGATTCGCCATTCAGGCACGCAGGGCGCTGTGGCTAAAATCCTGGTCGGCTGATGTAACTTCTAAGTCCAAATTACTTAATATACCTTTCAAGGGGCAAACTTTATTTGGGCCCGGTTTGAAAGAAATTATTGCTGACATTTCAGGAGGTAAGGGCCACGCTCTACCTCAAGACAAAGCCAAAGCTAAGGCTAGACAGTCTAATTTTCGTCCCTTTCGGAATTTCAAAGCAGGAGCAGCGCCAACTTCCACTGCACCAAAACAGGGAGGAGCTGTTGCTCGTTACAGACAAGGCTGGAAGCCTAACCAGTCCTGGAACAAGGGCAAGCAGGCCAGTAAACCTGCTGCTGCCCCAAAGACAGCATGAACCGAGGGCCCCCGATCCGGGACCGGATCTAGTGGGGGGCAGACTCTCTCTCTTCGCCCAGGCTTGGGCAAGAGATGTCCAGGATCCCTGGGCGCTAGAGATCATATCTCAGGGATACCTTCTAGACTTCAAATTCTCTCCCCCAAGAGGGAGATTTCATCTGTCAAGGTTGTCAACAAACCAAATAAAGAAGGACGCGTTTCTACGCTGTGTACAAGATCTATTATTAATGGGAGTGATCCATCCGGTTCCGCGGTCGGAACAAGGACAAGGGTTTTACTCAAACCTGTTTGTGGTTCCCAAAAAAGAGGGAACTTTCAGGCCAATCTTGGATTTAAAGATCCTAAACAAATCCCTAAGAGTTCCGTCGTTCAAAATGGAAACTATTCGGACAATCTTACCCATGATCCAAGAGGGTCAGTACATGACCACAGTGGATTTAAAGGATGCTTACCTTCACATACCGATTCACAAAGATCATTACCGGTATCTAAGGTTTGCCTTCTTAAACAGGCATTACCAGTTTGTAGCCCTTCCATTCGGATTGGCTACGGCTCCAAGAATCTTTACAAAGGTTCTGGGTGCCCTTCTGGCGGTACTAAGACCGCGAGGAATTTCGGTAGCTCCGTACCTAGACGACATTCTGATACAAGCTTCAAGCTTTCAAACTGCCAAGTCTCATACAGAGTTAGTTCTGGCATTTCTAAGGTCGCATGGATGGAAAGTGGTCTCATACAGAGTTAGTTCTGGCATTTCTAAGGTCGCATGGATGGAAAGTGAACGAAAAGAAGAGTTCTCTCTTTCCTCTCACAAGAGTTCCATTCTTGGGGACTCTTATAGATTCTGTAGAAATGAAGATTTATCTGACAGAAGACAGATTAACAAAGCTTCTAAATGCATGCCGTGTCCTTCATTCCATTCAACTCCCGTCAGTAGCTCAATGCATGGAGGTGATCGGCTTAATGGTAGCAGCAATGGACATAGTTCCCTTTGCACGCCTACATCTCAGACCGCTGCAATTGTGCATGCTGAGTCAGTGGAATGGGGATTACTCAGATTTGTCCCCCACTCTGAATCTGGATCAAGAGACCAGAAACTCTCTTCTATGGTGGCTTTCTCGGCCACATCTGTCCAGGGGGATGCCGTTCAGCAGGCCGGACTGGACAATTGTAACAACAGACGCCAGCCTTCTAGGTTGGGGCGCTGTCTGGAATTCTCTGAAGGCTCAGGGACAATGGAGTCAGGAGGAAAGTCTCCTGCCAATAAACATTCTGGAATTGAGAGCAGTTCTCAATGCCCTTCTAGCTTGGCCCCAGTTAAAGACTCGGGGGTTCATCAGGTTTCAGTCGGACAACATCACGACTGTAGCTTACATCAACCATCAAGGAGGGACAAGAAGCTCCCTAGCAATGATAGAAGTATCAAAGATAATTCGCTGGGCAGAGTCTCACTCTTGCCACCTGTCAGCAATCCACATCCCGGGAGTGGAGAACTGGGAGGCGGATTTCTTGAGTCGCCAGACTCTTCATCCGGGGGAGTGGGAACTTCATCCGGAGGTCTTTGCCCAAATACTTCAACGTTGGGGCAAACCAGAGATAGATCTCATGGCGTCTCGCCAGAACGCCAAACTTCCTCGCTACGGATCCAGATCCAGGGATCCGGGAGCGGTTCTGATAGATGCTTTGACAGCACCTTGGAACTTCAGGATGGCTTATGTGTTTCCACCCTTCCCACTGCTTCCTCGATTGATTGCCAAAATCAAACAGGAGAGAGCATCAGTGATTCTAATAGCGCCTGCATGGCCGCGCAGGACTTGGTATGCAGATCTAGTGGACATGTCATCCTGTCCGCCTTGGTCTCTACCTCTAAGACAGGACCTTCTGATTCAGGGTCCATTCAAACATCAAAGTCTAACTTCTCTGAAGCTGACTGCTTGGAAATTGAACGCTTGATTTTATCAAAACATGGTTTTTCTGAGTCGGTTATTGATACCCTGATACAGGCTAGGAAGCCTGTTACCAGAAAGATTTACCATAAAATATGGCGTAAATACCTATACTGGTGTGAATCCAAAGATTACTCCTGGAGTAAGGTTAGGATTCCTAGGATATTGTCTTTTCTACAAGAAGGTTTAGAAAAGGGTTTATCGGCTAGCTCATTAAAGGGACAGATCTCAGCTCTGTCCATCTTGTTACACAGGCGTCTGTCAGAAAATTCAGACATCCAGGCCTTTTGTCAGGCTTTAACTAGGATCAAGCCTGTGTTTAAAACTGTTGCTCCGCCATGGAGTTTAAACTTAGTTCTTAACGTTTTACAGGGTGTTCCGTTTGAACCCCTTCATTCCATTGATATAAAATTGTTATCTTGGAAAGTTCTATTTTTAATGGCTATTTCCTCGGCTCGAAGAGTCTCTGAGTTATCAGCCCTACATTGTGATTCTCCTTATCTGATCTTTCACTCAGACAAGGTAGTTCTGCGTACTAAACCTGGGTTCTTACCTAAGGTTGTCTCTAACAGGAATATCAATCAAGAGATTGTTGTTCCATCCTTGTGTCCAAATCCTTCTTCAAAGAAGGAACGTCTTCTACACAATCTGGATGTAGTTCGTGCCCTCAAGTTCTACTTGCAGGCAACTAAAGATTTTCGCCAAACTTCTTCCCTGTTTGTCGTTTATTCTGGACAGAGGAGAGGTCAAAAAGCTTCTGCTACCTCTCTCTCTTTTTGGCTTCGTAGCATAATACGTTTAGCCTATGAGACTGCTGGACAGCAGCCTCCTGAAAGAATTACAGCTCATTCCACTAGAGCTGTGGCTTCCACTTGGGCCTTTAAGAATGAGGCCTCTGTTGAACAGATTTGCAAGGCTGCAACTTGGTCTTCGCTTCATACTTTTTCCAAATTTTACAAATTTGACACTTTTGCTTCTTCGGAGGCTATTTTTGGGAGAAAGGTTCTTCAGGCAGTGGTTCCTTCTGTATAATGAGCCTGCCTATCCCTCCCGTCATCCGTGTACTTTTGCTTTGGTATTGGTATCCCAGAAGTAATGATGACCCGTGGACTGATCACACATAACAGAAGAAAACATAATTTATGCTTACCTGATAAATTCCTTTCTTCTGTTGTGTGATCAGTCCACGGCCCGCCCTGTTTTTTAAGGCAGGTACATATTTTTTAAATTATAATTCAGTCACCACTACACCCTTGGTTTCTCCTTTCTCGTTGGTCTTTGGTCGAATGACTGGAGGTGACGTAGAGGGGAGGAGCTATATAGCAACTCTGCTGGGTGAATCCTCTTGCACTTCCTGTAGGGGAGCAGATAATATCCCAGAAGTAATGATGACCCGTGGACTGATCACACAACAGAAGAAAGGAATTTATCAGGTAAGCATAAATTATGTTTTTTTTCCAAAATGCCTACTTATCAGAGAAAGCGTGATTGCTCTGTTTTAAACACTTAAGAGCAAGAGGACGCTGATGATATCTGTTCTGACATACCCTCACACCTATCTGAAGGGGCCAGGAGGGAGGTTTTGTCTGAGGGAGAAATTTCAGATTCAGGGAAAATTTCTCAACAAGCAGAACCTGATATTGTAACTTTTAAATTTAAATTTCAACATCTCCACGCACTACTTAAGGAGGTATTATCTACTCTGGATGATTGTGACAATTTGGTCATTCCAGAGAAATTAGGTAAGATGGACAAGTTCCTAGAGGTTCCGGTGCCCCCCGATGTTTTTCCTATACCCAAGCGGGTGGCGGACATAGTAAATAAGGAGTGGGAAAGGCCCGGCATACCCTTTGTCCTCCCCCTATATTTAAGAAATTAGTTCCTATAGTCGACCCCAGAAAGGACTTATAGCATACAGTCCCCAAGGTCGAGGGGGCGGTTTCTACTCTAAACAAACGCACTTCTATTCCTATAGAAGATAGTTGTGCTTTCAAGATCCTATGGATTAAAGGTTAGAGGGTTTGCTTAAAAAGATGTTTGTTCAGCAAGGTTACCTTCTACAACCAATTTCATGCATTGTTCCTGTCACTACAGCTGCGTGTTTCTGGTTCGAAGAACTAGAAAAGTCGCTTAATAAAGAATCTTCGTACGAGGAGGTTTTGGACAGAGTTCAAGCTCTTAAATTGGCTAACTCTTTTTTATTTTAGATGCCGCTTTGCAATTAGCTAGATTAGCGGCGCATAATTCAGGGTTTGCTATCGTGGCGCGCAGAGCGCTTTTGCTTAACATCCCTTTCAAGGGTAAAACACTGTTTGGCCCTGACTTGAAAGAGATTATTTCAGGCATCACTGGGGGAAAGGGCCACGCCCTTCCTCTGGATAGGTCTTTTAAGGCTAAAAAGAAGCCAAATTTTCGTCCCTTTCGCAGAAACGGACCAGCCTCAAATTCTACACCCTCTAAGCAAGAGGGTAATACTTCTCAAACCAAGCCAGCCTGGAGGCCGATGCAAGGCTGGAACAAGGGTAAGCAGGCCAAGTCACCTGCCACTGCTACCAAAACAGCATGAAGTGTTGGCCCCCGATCTGGGAAGGATCTGGTGGGGGGCAGACTTTCTCTCTTTGCTCAGGCTGGGGCAAGAGATGTTCAGGATCCTTGGGCGCTAGAAATAGTTTCTCAAGGTTATCTCCTGGAATTCAGGGAACTACTCCCAAGGGGAAGGTTCCACGGGTCTCAATTATCTTCGAACAGGCATTCTTACACTGTGTAGAAGACCTGTTAAGCATGGGAGTGATTCATCCTGTTCCATTAGGAGAACAAGGGATGGGTTTTTACTCCAACCTGTTCATAATTCCCAAAAAAGAGGGAACATTCAGACCTATTTTAGATCTCAAGATTCTAAACAAGTTTCTAAGGCTTTCATCATTCAAAATGGAAACCATTCGAACTATCCTTCCTACCATCCAGGAAGGTCAATTCATGACCACGGTGGACTTAAAGGATGCGTACCTACGTATTCCTATCCACAAGGAACATTTTCGGTTCCTAAGGTTCGCCTTTCTGGACAAGCATTACCTGTGGCACTTCCATTCGGATTAGCCACTGCTCCAAGGATTTTCACAAGGGTACTAGGGTCCCTTCTAGCGGTGCTAAGACCAAGGGGCATTGCAGTAGTACCTTACTTGGACGACATCCTGATTCAAGTGTCGTCTCTGTCAAAAGCAAGGGCTCATACGGACATTGTCCTAGCCTTTCTCAGATCTCACAGGTGGAAAGTGAACATAGAAAAAAGTTCTCTGTCCCCGTCAACAAGAGTTCCCTTCTTGGGAACAATAATAGTTTCCTTAGAAATGAAGGTTTTTCTGACAGAGGCCAGAAAATCAAAACTTCTAAGCTCTTGTCAGGTACTTCATTCTGTTCTTCTTCCTTCCATAGCGCAGTCCATGGAAGTAATAGGGTTGATGGTTGCGGCAATGGACATAGTTCCTTTTGCATGAATTCATCTAAGACCATTGCACCTGGGCATGCTCAGACTGTGGAATGGGGATTATACAGACTTGTCTCCGACGATACAAGTAGATCAAATAACCAGAGATTCACTCCGTTGGTGGCTGACCCTGGACAACCTGTCACAGGGAATGAGCTTCCGCAGACCAGAATAGGTCATTGTCACGACCGACGCCAGTCTGGTGGGCTGGGGCGCGGTCTGGGAACCCCTGAAAACTCAGGGTCTATGGTTTCGGGAAGACTCTCTTCTCCCGATAAACATATCGGAACTGAGAGCGATATTCAATGCTCTCAAGGCTTGGCCTCGACTAGCAAAGGCCAAATTCATAAGGTTTCAATCAGTCATCATGACGACTGTTACATATATCAACCATCAGGGGGTAACAAGGAGTTCCCTGGCGATGGAGGAGCATCCGGGGGAGTGGGAACTCCATCTGGAAATCTTTGCCCAAATAACTCAATTATGGGGCATTCCAGACTTGGTTCTGATGGCCTCTCGTCAGAACTTCATGGTCCCTTGTTACGGGTCCAAATCCAGGGATCCCAAGGCGACTCTATTGGATACAATAGTAGCACCTTGGATCTTCAACCTAGCTTATGTATTCCCACCGTTTCCTCTCATTCCCAGGCTGGTAGCCAGGATCAATCTGGAGAGGGCTTCGGTGACCTTGATAGTTCCTGTGTGGCCACGCAGGACTTGGTATGCAGACCTGGTGAATGTGTCATCGGCTCCACCATGGAAGCTACCTTTGAGACAGGACCTTCTTATTCAGGGTCCATTCGAACATCCGAATCTGGTTTTCCTCCAACTGACTGCTTGGAGTTTGAACGCTTGATTTTATCAAAGCGTGGGTTTTCAGATTCTGTAATAGATACTCTTATTCAGGCTAGAAAGCCTGTAACTAGAAAAATTTACCATAATATATGGAAAAAATATATCTGTTGGTGTGAATCTAAAGGATTCCCATGGAACAAGATAAAAATTCCTAAGATTCTTTCCTTTCTACTAGAAGGTTTGGAGAAAGGATTTTCTGCGAGTTCTCTGAAGGGACAGATCTCTGCTTTATCTGTTTTACTTCACAAAAGGCTGGCAGCTGTGCCAGACGTTTAAGCGTTTGTTCAGGCTCTGGTTAGAATCAAGCCTGTTTACAGACCTTTGACTCTTCCCTGGAGTCTTAATCTAGTTCTTTCAGTTCTTCAAGGGGTTCCGTTTGAACCCTTACATTCCATAGATATTAAGTTATTATCTTGGAAAGTTTTGTTTTAGGTTGCAATTTCTTCTGCTAGAAGAGTTTCTGAGTTATCTGCTCTGCAGTGTTCTTCGCCCTATCTGGTCCATGCAGATAAGGTGGTTTTTACGTACTGAGCCTGGTTTTCTTCCGAAGGTTGTTTCCAACAAAAATATTAACCAGGAGATAGTTGTACCTTCTTTGTGTCCGAATCCAGTTTCATAGAAGGAACGTTTGTTACACAATTTGGACGTTGTCCGTGCTCTAAAATTCTATTTAGAGGCTACAAAGGATTTCAGACAAACATCTTCCTTGTTTGTTGTTTATTCTGGTAAAAGGAGAGGTCAAAAAGCAACTTCTACCTCTCTATCTTTTTGGCTTAAAAGCATCATCAGATTGGCTTATGAGACTGCCGGACGGCAGCCTCCTGAAAGAATCACAGCTCATTCCACTAGGGCCGTGGCTTCCACATGGGCCTTTAAGAACGAGGCTTCTGTTGATCAGATATGTAAGGCAGCGACTTGGTCTTCACTGCACACTTTTACCAAATTTTACAAATTTGATACTTTTGCTTCTTCTGAGGCTATTTTTGGGAGAAAGGTTTTGCAAACCGTGGTGCCTTCCATCTAGGTGACCTGATTTGCTCCCTCCCATCATCCGTGTCCTAAAGCTTTGGTATTGGTTCCCACAAGTAAGGATGACGCCGTGGACCGGACACACCTATGTTGGAGAAAACAGAATTTATGTTTACCTGATAAATTACTTTCTCCAACGGTGTGTCCGGTCCACGGCCCGCCCTGGTTTTTTAATCAGGTCTGATGATTTATTTTCTTTAACTACAGTCACCACGGTATCATATGATTTCTCCTATGCAATTATTCCTCCTTTACGTCGGTCGAATGACTGGGGAAGGCGGAGCCTAGGAGGGATCATGTGACCAGCTTTGCTGGGCTCTTTGCCATTTCCTGTTGGGGAAGAGAATATCCCACAAGTAAGGATGACGCCGTGGACCGGACACACCGTTGGAGAAAGTAATTTATCAGGTAAACATAAATTCTGTTATTATAGGGTTTGCGATGTGGGGGGTCCTCGGTTTAGGGGTTCATAGGTAGTTTATGGGTGTTAGTGTACTTTATAGCACTGTAGTTAAGAGCTTTTTGTTTCCGGCGTTAGCCCATAAATCTCTTAACTACTGACTTTTTTTTTTGCGGTTGGAGTCTTGGCGGTAGAGGGTCTACCGCTCACTTCTTCCAAGACTCGTAATACTGGCGTTAGGCAAATCCCATAGAAAAGATAGGATACGCAATTGATGTAAGGGGATTTGTGGTAGCCTCGAGTCGCGGAAGAAAAGTGAGCGGTAGACCCTTTCCTATCTGACTCGTAATACCAGCGGGCGTTAAAAAGCAGCGTTAGGACCCCTTAACGCTACTTTTTAAGGCTAACGCAGAACTCCAAATCTTGGCGCCGCTTTGGTACGTAACACAACCTTATCCGAATGAAGAATAAGATAAGGAGAATCACATTGCAAAGCTGAAAGCTCAAACTCTGCGAGCAGAAGAAATAGCAATCAAAAACAAAACTTTCCAAGATAATAACTTAATATCTATGGAATGCATAGGTTCAAACGGAATCCCTTGAAGGACTTTAAGAACTAAATTCAAACTCCATGGAGGAGCAATTGGTCGAAACACAGGCCTGATTCTAGTCAGAGCCTGACAAAAAGATTGAACATCTGGAACATCTGCCAGACGTTTGTGCAACAAAATAGACAAAGCAGAAATCTGTCCCTTTAAGGAACTTGCAGACAACCCTTTCTCCAATCCATCTTGGAGAAAAGACAAAATCCTGGTAATCCTAACCCTACTCCATGAGTAGCCCTTGGATTCGCACCAAAAAATATATTTACGCCATATCTTATGGTAAATTTTCCTAGTAACAGGCTTACGTGCCTGAATCAAAGTATCTATAACCGAATCAGAAAACCCTCTCTTAGATAAAATTAAGCGTTCAATCTCAAAGCAGTTAGCTGCAGAGAAACTAGATTCGGGTGATGGAAGGGTCCCTGAATGAGAAGGTCGTTCCTCAATGGAAGCTTCCACTGAGACTGGGATGACATGTCCACCAGATCGGCATACCAAGTCCTGCGAGGCCACGCAGGGGCGATGAGTATCACCGATGCCCTCTCCTGCTTGACTCGGGCAATCACCCGGGAAGGAGAGCAAATGGAGGAAACACATAAGCTAGGCTGAATGACCAAGGCACTGCCAAGGTATCAGCTCGGCCTGGGGATCCCTGGACCTGAAACCGTATCTCGGAAGCTTGGCATTCTGGCGAGATGCCATGAGATCCAACTCCACCCTGCCCCATCTGAGAATCAGATAGGCAAATACCTCCGGATGGAGTTCCCACTCTCCCGGATGAAATGTCTGTCTGCTCAGAAAATCCGCTTCCCAGTTTTCCACCCCTGGGATGTAAATCGTGGACAGATGGCAAGAGCGAGACTCCGCCCACTGAATTATCCTGGCTACTTCTGTCATCGCTAAGGAAATTCTTGTTCCCCCCTGATGATTGATGTAGGCCACCGTCGTTATGTTGTCCGACTGGAATCTGATGATTTGGGCCGAAGCCAACTGAGGCCAAGCCTGAAGAGCATTGAATATTGCTCTCAACTCTAGGATATTGAGGGAAAGGAGAGACTCCGTCTGAGTCCAGACCCCCTGAGCCCTCAGGGAATTCCAGACTGCTCCCCATCCTAACAGGCTGGCATCCATTGTCACCATCACCCATGAGGGTCTGCGAAAGCATGTCCCCTGGGATAGATGATCCAGCGACAACCACCATACAAGACAGTCCCTTGTCTCCTGATCCAGATTTATCTGAGGGGACAAATTTGTGTAATCTCCATTCCACTGTCTGAGCATTCTCAGTTGCAGAGGTCTGAGATGAAAACGAGCAAACGGAATGATGTCCATTGCCGCTACCATCAATCCAATTGCCTCCATGCACTGAGCCACTGTTGGCTGAGGATTGGTCTGAAGGGTTCGGCATGTATCCAGAATCTTTAACTTTCTGACCTCCGTCAAAAAGATTTTCATGGTCAGAGAGTCGATTACAGTTCCCAAGAAAGGAACCCTTGTCTGTGGAACCAGCAAACTCTTTTCTAGATTCACTTTCCACCCGTGATTCCTCAGAAATGACAGAACAATGTCGGTATGAGACTTTGCTAGATTAGTGATTTTCAACCTTTTTTTTACCGTGGCAAAATATACACACACACACACTGTGCTGTCATGCCATGCCTCCTACAAACTATACATCATAATGATTGTCTGTGAATGAATGTCAATATGTCATGGTTGTAAATGATGCCTGATGAGCCTGTCACATACCTCCCAATATTTCAGAGTTTGAAAGAGGGACACCCCCGCTGGCTGGAACTGTTCTGGAGGAGGAGCAAAGCTGTGCCAGCATGCATGGGGCATTGAAGTGTTGCGGCGTGTAGAGCCGGCACTAGATACGTGTTGTGGTGGGTGGGGGTTCCTTCCAAGTGTGAACACAGGTCGGGGAAGCGAGCTGCCGCAGCGCAGTTACCCTCAGTCATCATCTCGCTCAAAATAAAAAAACGGCCCAGAATAAAAAACAAGCAAAATTTAAAAAATATGTCACGCTGTTGTCAGTCTGCTGCGGCACACCTGAGGATCTCTCACGGCACACTAGTTGCATAACACTGTGCTAGATGATAAGAAGACGCCTGGATCAGAATATCGTCAAGCTAAGGCGCCACTGCAATGCCCTGCTGTCTTAGAACCGCCAGCAGAGACCCTAGAACCTTTGTGAAAATTCTGGGAGTCGTGGCCAGACCGAAAGGAAGAGCTACGAACTGAAAATGTTTGTCCAGAAAGGCAAACCTCAGGAACTTCTTGTGATGATCTCTGTGGATAGGAACATGAAGATATGCATCCTTTAGTTCCACGGTAGTCATAAATTGACCCTCCTGGATCAATGGAAGAATGGTATGAATAGTTTCCATCTTGAACGGTTGAACTCTGAGAAACTTGTTTAAACTCTTGAGATCTAAGATAGGTCTGAAAGTTCCCTCTTTTTTGGGAACTACAGATTTGAATAAAACCCCTGTTCCTGGATTGGAATGGGACAAATTACTCACTTACAGTGGAAAAAACCATAACATTGTCCATAAAGATACTCAGACATTTCGTACAATTTAACCATATGAAGCAAGCTATTAGAGGTGAATTGTCCGTAACGGGGAGATTCTTGTTAATAATGTTGGGGAAACACCCCAAGATATGGATACAATAAACAGGCACGGTGTAGGATAGGAATAGTTCATATAAGTAAGAGGTGGTACATACCATTGTGGCCTGGTTTTGCAATAGTTAATATTAACCTTTCTACATCTCCGACTGGTATCTCTGCATAAGAAGAGCACTCCTCACAAACAATAACAACTTGAAGAACTTAATAATACAGAACATACGCCTATTCCGGCAAAGACACAATAAGAAAGGAAGAAAAGAGAAAAGGGACAAAAAGAAAGGTGAGTAAAGAGAGAGGGAAAAGGGCGAAGAAGAAAAGAGAAGGGGGAGGAGGGGAGGGTTTTTGATGAATTTTGAGAAGTGGTCTAGAAAGGGCGGCCCACCCCGAAGCTTCAGAGACAATTAGGCTATCTGTGAGTGAAGAAGAGTCTGCCAGTAAAATTGTATGTTATGGTAGAAGGCAAGACTGCCATTCTTAAGGTATGCATATTCTTCAATCTCTAGCAGCTCAGATGTATTGTGCAACCATTCCTGCCTAGTTGGAATCTGGGCAGATTTCCATTTGCGTGCAATAAGTAATTTGGCTCCGTTTAAGCTATATTGGAGGAGTTTCCACTTGAATTTGCATATTTTCTTTGGTTTGTAATTTAGAAGGGCTGTGGTTGGGGGTAGTTCGAATTGTTCTCCCATAATAACTTTCAGGCTATTAATAACGCTTTCCCAAAATGGGAGTAGTTTCGGGCAGTGCCACCAAATATGAGCCATTGTGCCAGGAGACCCACAACCTCTCCAACATGTAGCGTTAGATTGAGGGTATATCCTTTTGAGCCTATCAGGGGTAAGATACCATCGAAACAGAACCTTATGATTAAGCTCCAGTATTCTAGGGGAGGAGGAGGACTTGGCAGAGTTGTAAAATATGTTGTCCCATTGCTCTTTGGGGATAGTGATTCCCAAGTCGGTTTGCGAGTGAGAGTCATAAGAGGGTGTGGGTAGGCTAAGGGCGTCGTCTAACAGTCTTTTTGTTATAGACAATGAACCTCTGGGCGTCACTCCCTCCAGACAAAGTCTTTCAAATTTCGTCAATTCTCTCAATAAGTCCTGTTTATAGGGTGATGAGGCCAGTAAGTGTGTAAGTTGAGCGTATTTTAGCCACCGAGAGAATGTTCCACCTGCCAATTCTGTAAGTTGTGTTCTCTGTTTCAGTTTCCCACCCCCTGTCAGGTAAGTGAACGGTATCGTTGGGCCTGTATCTGGGGAATAGGATTCATTCGGGATGAGTCCCTTATGGAATTCTGCGTTAATCGGAATAGGTGTCATTGGGGAGATGTATGTCGTGAGACCTTTGGTTTTAAGTCTGATAGTATCCCAAGTTCGGAAATAATGAGCGTAGAGAGGGGAAGCTTTGGATAATATGGGTCTACTTAGTTGTTTGATCCAGCACAGTGGTCCTATTACGGGTGAACTCAGCAGGAAGGAGTCTATAGAGGACCAAGCTTTTGTGTGTGTGACATCGTGCCATTCTAAGATTTTTTGCAGAACTACAGCCTTGTAGTATTGTGATATTAACGGTACCCCCAAGCCCCCCCTGCCTAAGGGTTTTGTCAGGATCTTTTTACTGATACGGGGCTTTACCTTTCCCCATATAAAGGAGTTTATCATGGATTGTAGGTTTGTCAGATAGGTCAGTGGCAATAGGATTGGAACAGCCTGGAGGAGGTATAGGATTTGGGGTAAGGTGGTCATTTTAACTGCCTGGATCCTACCCCACCATGACAGTGGTTTCTCCTGCCAGGAGTCAAAATCTTTCCTAAGTTTGTGTAAAAGTGGTGTGTAATTAAACTTAAATAACTTATTAATAGAAGGGGCCAGGTATATTCCAAGGTATTTGATTTTATCATGGAGTAGGGTGTATGGGCATAGGATTTTGAGGCTCTCAAAGTTTTCTTTTGGAAGATTAATATTAAGGATTTCAGATTTTCTGGCGTTGATCAAGAAGTTAGAGTGGGAGCTGAATCTCTCGAATTCTGTTAATAAGTGTGGCAGGGATTTGTCTGGGTGTGTTAGGAAGGTGAGAACGTCGTCAGCGTACAAAGTGAGTTTATACATGTTGGGACCTAGCTGTGGGCCGGTGATATGTGGGTTCTTTCGTACGTGAGCTGCTAGTATCTCAATTGATACAGCGAACAACAGAGGAGACAGGGGGCATCCCTGTCTCGTGCCGTTGCAGATTTTAAAGCTGTCGGAAAGTGTGTTGTTCGCCCGGACCCTGGCTTTCGGGTGGGAGTAAAGGCCAAAGATCCTCCGGAGCATTATGGGTCCTATCCCAATGGCGCTCAAGCAGAGTTTTAAGAAATCCCAATCCAGCCGGTCAAATGCTTTTCTCCAACATAGGTGTGTCCGGTCCACGGCGTCATCCTTACTTGTGGGATATTCTCTTCCCCAACAGGAAATGGCAAAGAGCCCAGCAAAGCTGGTCACATGATCCCTCCTAGGCTCCGCCTTCCCCAGTCATTCTCTTTGCCGTTGTACAGGCAACATCTCCACGGAGATGGCTTAGAGTTTTTTGGTGTTTAAATGTAGTTTTTATTCTTCAATCAAGAGTTTGTTATTTTAAAATAGTGCTGGTATGTACTATTTACTCTGAAACAGAAAAGAGATGAAGATTTCTGTTTGTAAGAGGAAAATGATTTTAGCAACCGTTACTAAAATCGATGGCTGTTTCCACACAGGACTGTTGAGAGGAATTAACTTCAGT
>NW_026513049.1:0-50829 GCF_027579735.1 Bombina bombina
ACGCATCCGCTGACCAAGATTTCAACCAAAGCGCTCTGCGCGCCACAATAGCAAACCCAGAATTTTTCGCCGCTAACCTAGCCAATTGCAGAGTGGCGTCTAGGGTGAAAGAATTAGCCAATTTGAGAGCACGGATTCTGTCCATAATCTCCTCATAAGGAGGAGAATCACTAGTGATCGCCTTTTCTAGCTCATCGAACCAGAAACACGCGGCTGTAGTGACAGGGACAATGCATGAAATTGGTTGTAGAAGGTAACCTTGCTGAACAAACATCTTTTTAAGCAAACCTTCTAATTTTTTATCCATAGTATCTTTGAAAGCACAACTATCTTCTATGGGTATAGTGGTGCGTTTGTTTAGAGTAGAAACCGCCCCCTCGACCTTGGGGACTGTCTGCCATAAGTCCTTTCTGGGGTCGACCATAGGAAACAATTTTTTAAATATGGGGGGAGGGACGAAAGGTATACCGGGCCTTTCCCATTCTTTATTTACAATGTCCGCCACCCGCTTGGGTATAGGAAAAGCTTCTGGGGGCCCCGGGACCTCTAGGAACTTGTCCATTTTACATAGTTTCTCTGGGATGATCAAATTCTCACAATCATCCAGAGTGGATAACACCTCCTTAAGCAGAGCGCGGAGATGTTCCAACTTAAATGTAATCACATCAGGTTCAGCTTGTTGAGAAATTTTCCCTGAATCTGAAATTTCTCCCTCAGACAAAACCTCCCTGGCCCCCTCAGACTGGTGTAGGGGCCCTTCAGAAACAATATCATCAGCGTCCTCATGCTCTTCAGTATTATCTAAAACAGAGCAGTCGCGCTTACGCTGATAAGTGGGCATTTTGGCTAAAATGTTTTTGATAGAATTATCCATTACAGCCGTTAATTGTTGCATAGTAAGGAGTATTGGCGCGCTAGATGTACTAGGGGCCTCCTGAGTGGGCAAGACTCGGTGTAGACGAAGGAGGGGATGATGCAGTACCATGCTTACTCCCCTCACTTGAGGAATCATCTTGGGCATCATTTTCTCTAAATTTTGTGTCACATAAATCACATCTATTTAAATGAGAAGGAACCTTGGCTTCCCCACATTCAGAACACAGTCTATCTGGTAGTTCAGACATGTTAAACAGGCATAAACTTGATAACAAAGTACAAAAAACGTTTTAAAATAAAACCGTTACTGTCACTTTAAATTTTAAACTGAACACACTTTATTACTGCAATTGCGAAAAAGTATGAAGGAATTGTTCAAAATTCACCAAAATTTCACCACAGTGTCTTAAAGCCTTAAAAGTATTGCACACCAAATTTGGAAGCTTTAACCCTTAAAATAACGGAACCGGAGCCGTTTTTATCTTTAACCCCTTTACAGTCCCTGGTATCTGCTTTGCTGAGACCCAACCAAGCCCAAAGGGGAATACGATACCAAATGACGCCTTCAGAAAGTCTTTTCTATGTATCAGAGCTCCTCACACATGCGACTGCATGTCATGCCTCTCAAAAACAAGTGCGCAACACCGGCGCGAAAATGAGACTCTGCCTATGCTTTGGGAAAGCCCCTAAAGAATAAGGTGTCTAAAACAGTGCCTGCCGATATTATTATATCAAAATACCCAGATAAAATGATTCCTCAAGGCTAAATATGTGTTAATAATCAATCGATTTAGCCCAGAAAAAGTCTACAGTCTTAAATAAGCCCTTGTGAAGCCCTTATTTACAATCGTAATAAACATGGCTTACCGGATCCCATAGGGAAAATGACAGCTTCCAGCATTACATCGTCTTGTTAGAATGTGTCATACCTCAAGCAGCAAGAGACTGCACACTGTTCCCCCAACTGAAGTTAATTGCTCTCAACAGTCCTGTGTGGAACAGCCATGGATTTTAGTTACGGTTGCTAAAATCATTTTCCTCATACAAACAGAAATCTTCATCTCTTTTCTGTTTCTGAGTAAATAGTACATACCAGCACTATTTGAAAATAACAAACTCTTGATTGAATAATAAAAACTACAGTTAAACACTAAAAAACTCTAAGCCATCTCCGTGGAGATGTTGCCTGTACAACGGCAAAGAGAATGACTGGGGAAGGCGGAGCCTAGGAGGGATCATGTGACCAGCTTTGCTGGGCTCTTTGCCATTTCCTGTTGGGGAAGAGAATATCCCACAAGTAAGGATGACGCCGTGGACCGGACACACCTATGTTGGAGAAAAGACAATATCCTAGGAATCCTAACCTTACTCCATGAGTAACCCTTGGATTCGCACCAGCGTAAATATTTACGCCATATCTTATGGTAAATTTTCCTGGTAACAGGTTTCCTAGCCTGTATTAAGGTATCAATTACTGGCTCCGAAAATCCACGCTTTGATAAAATCAAGCGTTCAATCTCCATGCAGTCAGCTTCAGAGAAATTAGATTTTGATGTTTGAAAGGGACCCTGAATTAGAAGGTCCTGTCTCAGAGGCAGCGACCAAGGTGGACAGGATGACATGTCCACTAGATCTGCATACCAGGTCCTGCGTGGCCACGCAGGCGCTATTAGAATCACCGATGCTTCTCTCCTGTTTGATCCTGGCAATCAATCGAGGAAGCATCGGGAAGGGTGGAAACACATAAGCCATGTTGAAGACCCAAGGTGCTGTCAGAGGCATCTATCAGCGCCGATCCCGGGTCCCTGGACCTGGATCCGTAACAAGGAAGTTTGGCGTTCTGGCGAGACGCCATGAGATCCAGATCTGGTTTGCCCCAACGTCGAAGTATTTGGGCAAAGACCTCCGGATGAAGTTCCCACTCCCCCGGATGAAAAGTCTGGCGACTTAGGAAATCCGCCTCCCAGTTTCTCTACGCCTGGGATGTGAATCGCTGACAGGTGGCAAGAGTGAGACTCTGCCCAGCGAATAATCTTTGAGACTTCCATCATCGCTAGGGAACTCCTTGTCCCTCCCTGATGATTGATGTAAGCCACAGTCGTGATGTTGTCCGACTGAAACCTGATGAACCTCAGAGTTGCTAACTGAGGCCAAGTCAGAAGGGCATTGAGAACTGCTCTCAATTCCAGAATGTTTATTGGAAGGAGACTCTCCTCCTGAGTCCATGATCCCTGAGCCTTCAGGGAATTCCAGACAGCGCCCCAACCTAAAAGGCTGGCGTCTGTTGTTACAATTGTCCAGTCTGGTCCTGCTGAAGGGCATCCCCCTGGACAGATGTGGCCGAGAAAAGCCACCATAGAAGAGAATCTCTGGTCTCTTGATCCAGATTCAGCATAGGGGACAAATCTGAGTAATCCCCATTCCACTGACTTAGCATGCACAATTGCAGTGGTCTGAGATGCAGGCGTGCAAAGGTACTATGTCCATTGTCGCTACCGATTACCTCCATTAGCCGATTACCTCCATGCATTGAGCCACTGACGGATGTTGAATGGAATGAAGGACACGGCAAGCATTTAGAAGTTTTGTTAACCTGTCCTCTGTCAGGTAAATTTTCATTTCTACAGAATCTATAAGAGTCCCCAAGAAGGGAACTCTTGTGAGTGGTAATAGAGAACTCTTTTCTTCGTTCACTTTCCACCCATGCGACCTTAGAAATGCCAGTACTAACTCTGTATGAGACTTGGCAGTTTGGAAGCTTGACGCTTGTATCAGAATGTCGTCTAGGTACGGAGCTACCGATATTCCTCGCGGTCTTAGTACCGCCAGAAGAGAGCCCAGAACCTTTGTAAAGATTCTTGGAGCCGAAGCTAACCCGAAGGGAAGAGCTACAAACTGGTAATGCCTGTCTAGGAAGGCAAACCTTAGATACCGGTAATGATCCTTGTGAATCGGTATGTGAAGGTAGGCATCCTTTAAATCCACTGTGGTCATGAACTGACCCCTTTGGATCATGGGTAAGATTGTCCGAATAGTTTCCATTTTGAACGATGGAACTCTTAGGAATTTGTTTAGGATCTTTAAATCCAATATTGGTCTGAAGGTTCCTTCTTTCTTGGGAACCACAAACAGATTTGAGTAAAACCCTTGTCCGTGTTCCGACCGCGGAACTGGATGGATCACTCCCATGAGTAAAAGATCTTGTACACAGCGTAGAAACGCCTCTTTCTTTATCTGGTTTGTTGACAACCTTGAAAGATGAAATCTCCCTTGTGGAGGAGAAGCTTTGAAGTCCAGAAGATATCCCTGAGATATGATCTCCAATGCCCAGGGATCCTGGACATCTCTTGCCCAAGCCTGGGCGAAGAGAGAGAGTCTGCCCCCCACCAGATCCGTTTCCGGATCGGGGGCCCTCACTTCATGCTGTCTTAGGGGCAGCAGCAGGTTTTCTGGCCTGCTTGCTCTTGTTCCAGGTCTGGTTAGGTTTCCAGCCTTGTCTGTAGCGAGCAACAGCTCCTTCCTGTTTTGGAGCAGAGGAAGTTGATGCTGCTCCTGCCTTGAAGTTACGAAAGGCACGAAAATTAGACTGTCTAGCCTTTGGTTTGGCTCTGTCTTGAGGCAGGGCATGGCCTTTACCTCCCGTAATATCAGCGATAATTTCTTTCAAACCGGGCCCCGAATAATGTCTGCCCCTTGAAAGGTATGTTAAGCAATTTAGATTTAGAAGTCACATCAGCTGACCAGGATTTTAGCCACAGCGCTCTGCGCGCCTGAATGGCGAATCCGGAATTCTTAGCCGTAAGTTTAGTTAAGTGTACTACGGCATCAGAAATAAATGAATTAGCTAGCTTAAGGGTTTTAAAGCTTGTGTGTAATCTCATCTAATGGAGCTGAGTCAAGGGTCTCTTCCAGAGACTCAAACCAAAATGCCGCCGCAGCCGTGACAGGCGCAATGCATGCAAGGGGGTTGCAATATAAAACCTTGTTGAACAAACATTTTCTTAAGGTAACCCTCTAACTTTTTATCCATTGGATCTGAAAAGGCACAGCTATCCTCCACCGGGATAGTGGTACGCTTAGCTAAAGTAGAAACTGCTCCCTCCACCTTAGGACCGTTTGCCATAAGTCCCGTGTGGTGGTGTCTATTGGAAACATTTTTCTGAATATAGGAGGGGGTGAGAAAGGCACACCGGGTCTATCCCACTCCTTAGTAACAATTTCAGTAAGTCTCTTAGGCATAGGAAAAACGTCAGTACTCGTCGGTACCGCAAAATATTTATCCAACCTACACAGTTTCTCTGGGATTGCCACTGTGTTACAATCATTCAGAGCCGCTAACACCTCCCCTAGTAATACACGGAGGTTTTCCAGCTTAAACTTAAAATTTGAAATGTCTGAATCCAGTTTATTTGGATCAGATCCGTCACCCACAGAATGAAGCTCTCCGTCTTCATGCTCTGCCAATTGTGACGCAGTATCAGACATGGCCCTAGCATTATCAGCGCACTCTGTTCTCACCCCAGAGTGGTCTTGTTTACCCCTAAGTTTTGGCAATTTAGACAAAACTTCAGTCATAACATTAGCCATGTCTTGTAAAGTGATTTGTAATGGCCGCCCTGATGTACTTGGCGTTACAATATCACGCACCTCCTGAGCGGGAGATGCAGGTACTGACACGTGAGGCAAGTTAGTCGGCATAACTTCCCCCTCGTTGTCTGGTGAATGTTGCTTAACATGTACAGATTGGCTTTTATTTAAAGTATCATCAATGCAATTAGTACATAAATTTCTATTGGGCTCCACCTTGGCCTTTGAACATATTGCACAAAGAGATTCCTCTGTATCAGACATGTTTAAACAAACTAGCAATTAGACTAGCAAGCTTGGAAAATACTTTTCAACTGAATTTACAAGCAATATAAAAAACGTTACTGTGCCTTTAAGAAGCACACAAAAAAACTGTCACTTTGATATAACAATGAACCGGTTTAGTTATAGTAATCAATTTTTCATATAAAATGCATTAATTTAGCAAAGGATAGCACCCATCAGCAAATGGATTATTAACCCCTTAATACCAAAAAAAACGATTGACAGATAAATACGTTTTTTATCACAGTCAAAGCACAGTCTCACAGGTCTGCTGTGAGTGATTACCTCCCTCAAACTAGTTTTGGAGACCCCTGAGCTCTGTAGAGACGTCCTGGATCATGCAGGGAGAATAAGGAAGACTGTGAGCTGAATTTTTAATGCGTAGTAAAAGCGCCAAAAATAGGCCCCTCCCACTCTTAATACAGCAGTGGGAAGCTCAGTAACTGATTTTATACAAAATAAACGACAGCCAAGTGGAAAATAATGCCATAAATTTTCACCAAGTACCTCAGAGAAAAAAACGATTAACCTGTCAGTAAACGTTTTTAAATATATGAAATAAGAATAAAAGCCTGTTGCTAGTCGCTATCACTGCAGAGAGGCTAGAGTTATATGTATACAGTATTTTCTTAGTGAAGTGCCATTCCCCAGAAATACTTAGGTGCCAACATACATACATAACAGCCTGATACCAGTTACTACTACTGCATTTAAGGCTGTACTTACATTATATCGGTATTAGCAGTATTTTCTCAGTCAATTCCATTCCTTAGAAAATAATATACTGCAACATACCTCTTTGCAGGTGAACCCTGCCCGCTGTCCCCTGTTCTGAAGTTACCTCGCTCCTCAGAATGGCCGAGAACAGCAAATGGATCTTAGTTACGTCCGCTAAGATCATACACAAACTCAGGTAGATTCTTCTTCTAATGCTGCCTGAGAAGAAACAACACACTCCGGTGCTGTTTAAAATAACAAACTTTTGATTGAAGTAATAAAACACTAAATTTAATAACCACTCTCCTCTCACACATCCTATCTATTAGTTAGGTGCAAGAGAATGACTGGGTGTGACGTAGAGGGGAGGAGCTATATAGCAGCTCTGCTTGGGTGATCCTCTTGCACTTCCTGTTAGGGAGGAGTTAATATCCCATAAGTAATGGATGACCCGTGGACTGACTACACTTAACAGGAGAAACTATTATTATATGCAAAACAGTAAGTCAAGTAATGAACTCAAACAGCAGCTCTAGGCTGGCATCAAATTTGAAATATGCTACACAATAATTTTACCGAAAATAAAAAGCAAAAAAAACGAAAACCGAAATAACCAAAAATACCATTTTTGTCCAAAACGTTTCTGCGGCCGAAATTTCAGTGTCTAGCAAAGGTGGCGGATTACGATTAGCTACAGTGCGATTCGTCATTTTACACTTTATAGATTATGCATTGCGGGCGGAGGAACAGTGGAATGTATAAGAAAATGAAAGGGTGATTATGTATTTCAGCGTCTAAAATTATTTTAATCAATGAAATTGCCCTTCATTTACTTTTTTGTTACAAATATTGTTGAGATTATATCTTAAAGGGACATGAAACCCAAACATTTTCTTTCATGATTTAGGTAGAACATAACATTTTAAACAACTTTCCAGTTTACTTCTATTATCAAATTTGCTTCATTCTTTTGGTATCATTTGTTAAAGGAGCAGAAATGCAGTAGTGGTTTCTAGCTGAACACATGGGTGAGCCAATGACAATTGGTTTTATATTATATATATATATATATATATATATATATATATATATATATATATATATATATATACACACAGCTAGAACTTTGGTTCTTTGCTGCTCCTGAGCTTACCTAGATAAACCATACAGCAAAGGATTACAAGAGAAGGAAGCAAATTAAATAGAAGTAAATTGTAAAGTTGTTTAAAATTGCATGCCCTTTCTGAATCATGATAAATAATATTTGGGTTTCATGTCCCTTTAACTTTACAAATCACTAACACAATGCATTATGCAAATTATTTCACTTGCATAGTTTTAAAAGTGATAGGGAGTAACTGAGTATTTCATACAAATGCTGTCAAAGTCTGTGGAATGTAGTGCTCTCTCAGCAATTAATAGGATAGGAATGTGATCTAACCAGTTCAACTGGAATTACTTAGTTTTATTAAAATTACAGGCACAATGAAGGGCAAGTTGCAAATATCAAACATCCAAGTTTACCAAGGGGCTGTCACACAGTTTCATCAGTATCATTAATTCTACTAAATGTAATTATTTTTAACATAATTAGACAAAAATGAAAACTGAAATGGATACTAGTGCAATTCAAATTCCATTAAAAGCATTGTTTTCCTTGAAAAGTTAAAGGGACACTGAACCCAAATTTTTTCTTTCAGGATTCAGATAGCGCATGCAATTTTAAGCAACTTTCTAATTAACTCCTATTATCAAATTTTCTTCATTCTCTTGGTATGTTTGTTTATTTGTAAAGCAAGAATGTAAGTTTAGATGCCGGCCCATTTTTGTTGAACAACCTGGGTTGTCCTTGCCGATTGGACAGCACCAATAAACAAGTGCTGTCCATGGTTCTGAACCAAACATTTGCTGGCTCCTTAGCTTAGATGCCTTCTTTTTCAACTAAAGATAGCAAGAGAAGAAAGAAAAATTGATAATAGGAGTAAATTAGAAAGTTGCTTATAATCGCATGCTCTATCTGAATCATGAAAGAAAAAAAATTGGGTTCAGTATCCCTTTAACAAAGAACTGGTAGTCAAAAGGGACATGAAACAGAACATACAATTTTAAACAACTTTCCAATTGACTTAGATTATCAAATGTGCTTCATTCTATTGGTATCCTTTGATCACTGGGAGCTAGCTGAACCCAGTTTAGCTAAATGACAGAAGGCATATATGCACAGCAAACAATCATCAGCTAGCTCCAAGTAGTGCATAGCTGCTCCTGAGCCTACCTAAGTATTATTTTCAACAAAGGATACCAATAGGAGGAAACAAATTAGAAAAAGAAGTACTTTGGAAAGTTGTTTTACCATTGTATATTTTATCTGAATCATGAAAGAAAGAAAAAAAAAATGGGTTTCTTGTTTATTTAACTTATTATGTACACCACCCCACTGCTTATTCATCAGTATGCCATGTACAGCTGTAGCAGTAATTAGAGCTGCAACAACTAATCGGCATAATCGATAATAATCGATTATGAAAATAGTTGTCAACGAATCTCATAATCAATTAGTTGGTTTGCCATTAGTTGCACCAGCTGCTTTACTCCAATGAGCTCCTGCACATGGTATTGTGTTTTATGGTTATGCCCTTAGCCTAAAGGACGTCTACAGACATTTACTTTTCACTTTTTCAGGACACTATAAGTTTATTTTTAAGTTTGCAACTACTCCTAGCTTATGTGTAACCCAGAAATAAAATAGGAGTCATAATTTGGATTGTTTATATTAAATCAGGTGATTTGGGACTATGCCCATGCTATAGTGCCAAACTTATTTACACCTAGCCCTAGATTGATGGAATTTGTTATATGAATTTATGTTACTATTACCTGTTTGCACAATTATTAGCAGATCACTTGCTATTGCCGATATGTACTGTATATATAAATGTGTAAGGCTGTGTCCTGTTACTGATATATAGTCTTTAGGCCATTTGCTTTTTTTTTTTTTTTATTAATTCGAATACGTACCAAATTCAACCTTTGTAAGTGTGTATATATATATATATATATATATATATATATATATATATATATATATATATATATGTTATTTTAGGAGTGGAGTAGATATTTTTCCCCTTACCTTATAGCTGGTTGTTTACCATTGCATATAGATATTCAAGATATTTTTATGTCAGAATGAAGTCCAGGCTTACTTTGTTAAGAGGCCCCTTGCATTAGTGGAGAGCTAACAAAGATAAATATCCCACCTTGGTGATATTGGCAAACCCCTACTTATGCATCTCAGGCACCTCAACACCATCTGAGCACCTCTTCTCTGCTGCAGGCAAAATAGCTTTCAAATAAAGGAGAGCCAGCCTCAACCAGGAGCATGTGAACATGTTGACATTTTTTGCATTTCAATGCAAAGTTTCTGAAAGAGTGAATAACAGAATGTTATAAACAGTGTAAGTCTACCTCTTATTAGTTCTACCTCTTTTCAACAGTTTGTGGTTTTGTTTTGCTTAATTATAAAAATGTGTTCTGCTGCTTACAAACTTGGGCAAACAGTTGTGTTAATGTAAAGTTTTAGTCTGAAGTTTATATTTATAACACTCAATATGTGGATTTAATTTTAAATATAGGATTTTTTTTCTTGTAATCCGATTAGTCGAAAAAATAATCGGCCGATTAATCGATTATGAAAATAATCTTAAGTTGCAGCTCTAGCAGTAATACACTCATGCTCCCGGTGCCCATGACATCATGTAGAAACAAACAGAAATGCTCAACAAGACACATACACAACAAAAGTTTCTTCAACACATATGTAATTTAGTTCTGATCAGCAAGAATCTTGGTAAATAGCCTTGAAATATTGTAACTAATAATAGACGTATATTTATTTCTTCATGTATTTTATTATTCAAACAGTTTTCAGAATTTTAAAGGGATTTTTGTATGTAACTTTTATTGTCACCTTTAAATCAAGATACTTTGATTAAATCGGATGTTGACCAATAAGATGGTTGGTTCTAAGTGTTTGGATTAAACGTTTCACTGTACGGCTATATAATGAATTACAATAATCTCTTCTAATAATATGGAGAGTCTCTATTGCGATATAAATCCACCTCACTATTTATGTAAAAATAAATGTTATCTTCATTTTTGCAATTTAGGATTTGCAAATAGGACCTTATCCAATTAAATATGCTTATTCTATAACTGGCATGGTATTAAACCAACATAGCCAGTCAACACACCGTAAAATGTACATAATCTTACAAGTCGGCAAGTCTACCTTTGAAAAAGCCATAACCTTGAAATACATCAGTCGTGATATTTTGTTATTTTAAAAGGGACACTAAACCCAATTTTTTTCTTTCATGATTCAGATAGAGCATGCAATTTTAAGCAACTTTCTAATTTACTTCTATTATCAATTTTTCTTCATTCTCTTGCCATCTTTATTTGAAAAAAGAAGGTATCTAAGCTAAGGAGCCAGACAATTTTTGGTTCAGCGCTTGGTTATTGGTGGGTGCATTTAGCCACCAATCAGCAAGCACAACCCAGGTTGTGAACCAAAAATGAGCCAACTTTTAAACTTACATTCTTGCTTTTCAAATAACGATAGCAAGAGAATGAAGAAAAAATGATTATAGCAGTAAATTAGAAAGTTGCTTAAAATTGCATGCTTTATCTGAATCATTAAATAAAAAATTTGGGTTCAGTGTCACTTTAAGAGCCGGCCCATTTTTGGTTCAGAACATGGGTTATTCTTGCTTGTTGGTTTGCTAATAGTAGTCACCAATAAGTAAGTTCTATCTATGGTGCTGAACTTAAAATGGTCTGGCTCCTAAGCTTAACATTCCTGCTTTTTAAATAAAGATAGCAAGAAAACAAAGAAAATGTGATTATAGCAGTAAATTAGAAAGTTGCTGCTCTATCTGAATCATGGAAAAAAAATGTGTTTAGTATCCCTTTAACTTAACACTTTGTCATGAATTTAAAATACAACCTCAGAATAATATTACCTAGCGTGGATACTTCATGGAGGATGGCTGGAAGCAAAATAAATCCTCTTAAAACATATTTTATGACCATTAAAAAGGGACAGTCTACACTAGAATTGTTATTGTTTAAAAGGATAGATCATCCCTTTATAACCCATTCCCCAGTTTTGCATAACCAACAGCTATATTATTATACATTTTATCTCTGTAATTGCCTTGTATCTAAGCCTCTGCAGAATGCCCCTTATTTCAGTTCTTTTGACAGACTTGCAATTTAGCCAATCAGTGCTGACTCCTAGGTAACTACACATGCGTGAGCACAATGTTGTCTATATGGCACACATGAACTAAAGCCCTCTATTTTTTAAAAACTGTCAAAACGGATGCTGATAAGAGGCGGCCTTCAAGCGCTAAGAAATTAGCATATGAGCCTACCTAGGTTTAGCTTTCAAGTAAGAAAGCCAAGAGAACAAAGCAAAATTGATGATAAAAAGAAAATTTGAAAGTTGTTTAAAATTACATGCCCTATCTGAATAATGCAAGTTTATTTTTGACTAGAATGTCCCTTTAATACAAAAAAAAGTCTATGTATAACATAGAATCTGGCAAGTTACTTGTAAAGTCAAAATTTAGACATAGCATACAATTTTAAACAACTTTCCAATTTCCTTCTATTGTTATACTTTGCTGAAAGGCTTATCTAGGTAAGCCCTGGAGCAGCAAAGAACCAAAGTTCTAGCTGCTGATTGGTGACTGCACATATATACTGATTATCATAGAACCTAGGTTCTAGCTGCTGATTGATGGCTACATAAATATATATCTCACCGCTGAACATACTTCACGTATATTGATTACGATACAGTCTTGATAAAGGTCCCTGTGAGGACCGAAACGTTGACTGAACCTTTGTTAATGAATTACCAATAAAATTAAATGTTCATTAAGTCCTGTGAGTGCCTCTTCTTTCTTTGCAGAGATTAGAGAAAGTCCAGCACTCACTTACAGGCTCTTAGCTAAGATTTAAAAGCAAAAATGGAAAGGATAGTTACCGCATTTGGCCAAATGGGACAAGCCCAGGTACCACATCAAGGTCCTTTCCAATACCTGGGATCCTAAAACAGCCACACAATGCAAGCTCTCAAATCCAAACAAACTGGGAAGAAGGGAATGGTGCACAGGCTTATGTAATCACCCTAGACATATACTGAACACAGAAGGAGACTGCACTCTCATACCGGCCCGGGTACACATCCTATGACCCTGCAACATGCTCAGCCCTGGATGCTCACAGGAAGCTGTGCTGTCCCCAGAGTCACAGGCAGTTAACCCCAGAAAGGTCTGGGTGCAAGAACCATAGGGAAAATTACAAAACAAATTAATACAACACACAGAGAAAGTCCAGCAAATGGGGTTGTCCCTTTTAGCCAAATGCGGTAACTAACCTTTCCATTTTTGCTTTTAAATCTTAGCTGAGAGCTTGTGAGTGCTGGACTTTCTCTGTGTGTTGTATTAATTTGTTTTGTAATTTTCCCAATGGTTCTTGCACCCAGACCTGTCTGGGGTTAACTGCCTGCGACTCTGGGGACAGCACAGCTTCCTGTGAGCACCCAGGGCTAAGCATGTTGCAGGGTCATGGGATGTGTACCCGGTCCGGTATATGAGTGGAGAGAGATCTCTCTCCCTCTCTCTATACATATACACACACACACACACCAATTGTCACTGGCTCACCCCAGTGACGTGCCGTCATAAGAAGCAGGTGAGTGGGTAAAGTACTTTCACTTTTGTTTCATGTGTGACGTATGACTGTATCTAGATAGCAGCCAGCCGGACTACTTATGAGATAGCTAGGTTCTCTTTGTCTTTACTTTACAAGAGCACAGTTAGTCTCTCTGTAAATTACTAACTTGCACTTCCCTGATGTCTCTTCCTTTTAAAACTGCACTGCTAACCACCTCCTCACTGCCTGAGGGATTTGTTTTTTCAGCCCCCTATTCTTGGGAAGCATTTGTTAACCCTTAAGGCTGTGACACACTGCAAGCAGAGCAGCACGCAGCATGTAGATGCAGCTGTGCGCGCTCAGTGTGTCCTGCCTTTTCATCTCTGAGCACTCTGCTGCGTTAGGTCGCGTAGCTGAGCGCTCAGAGATGAAATATATGAACTTCAGAAGCGATGCACCGCATCGCTTGCAGTGTGTCACAGCCTTAATTCTGCACAAGTTGTGAAGCAGCCAGGGCTGCCAACTAGCAAAGAAAGCTATTGGAGGTGAGGGGACACAGGACCCAATTGCATATCTTAGTTCATGTAGTAAGAGTTCTGTTATCCTTTCATGCAACCAACTGCATATTGCTTCTTTTATTGTCAGCTCAAGAGAATACTTTTGACCTTTTTTTTCCCATGCTTTCATAGAACCATATCTGTATTGGTAGTTATATGGACACGGGATTAGGTACTAGGAGTTTCCTACCTAAGCCACAAATGCCTCCCATAAATAGGGGGGTGAAAAAACAAATCCCTCAGGCAGTGAGGAGGTGGTCAGCACAGATATAAAAAGGAAGAGACATCAGGGAGGTGCCAGTTAGCACAAGAGAGACTGACTGTGCTCTGTAGTGTAAACTAGTGAAGAAAAAGAGAACCATCTCATATGAGATTCTCTTTACTTTACAGAGAACAGTCAGTCGCTCTGTTAAGTGCTAACTGGTACCTCCCTGCGTCTCTTCCTTTTTAGAACTGTGCTGACCACCTCCTATGATACGCTTGAGAAGCCCGTATATAAAAAGGAAGAGATATCAGGGAGATGCTTGTGGACAAACCCCTAGAAAAACCCCTTGAGAGCTGTATTCTCATCTCCTTTTCTGTGCCCAATTAGGGACATAAATAAATTACAAGATGTACATGTAAGCCAATCACTGTGAATTATAGGGTTAGGATCCTGCATTTCACAGAATGCACCCCAGTCTCTCTGGGGAATTGAAGGGACAGTAAAGTCACAATTAGACATTCATGATTTAGACAGAGCATACAATTTTAAACAACGTTCTATTTTACTGCTATTATTTAATGTGCTTCCTTCTCTTGTTATCCTTTGCTGAAAGCTATCTAGGAGAGTTAAGGAGCAGCAAAGAACATAGGTTCTAGCTGCTGATTGGTGGCTGCATATACATACTGATTGTCATTGGCTCACCCATGTTTTCAGTTAGAAACCTGTAGTGCATTGCTGCTCCTTCAACAAATGATACCAAAAGAATAAAGCAAATTTGATAATAGAAGTAAACTAGAAAGTTGTTTAAAATTGTATGTTCTACCTAAATCGTGAGACATTTTTCGGGTTTCATGTCCCTTTAAGTTTTGAGACATTAAATATTTAGATAATTGTTTAATTAATAATTTAATAAATTAGATATTTGGATTGTTATACATTACATGAGGATATAATTTAGTAATTTATTTTTAAAAGCTAGCAACACATTCAATTTATTCCATGTGGTAATCATATATTTATCATGTTGTTATTTCAACACAAGTTTGTTTCAAAACAAACACTATATCAAAACCAACCTATTTAGATTAAAGGACCATAATACCCAAATGTTTAAACACTTGAAAGTGATGCAGTATAGCTGTAAAAAGCTGATTAGAAAAAATCACCTGAACATCTCTATGTAAAAAAGAAAGATATTTTACCTCAAAAGTTCCTCAGTAGCCACATCCCATTGTAAAGGACTTCTAAGCAGCAAATCAGTATGTCTGTCCCGGGACATCTAAGAGAGTGAGCTTCATGAACACTCATCTTATTTCCCTATTCAGTTTAAGGAAGTTTACTATGAAATCTCATGAGAGCCAAGTGAAATCTCATGAGATCATAGTAAAAGAGTTCATGGACCTCTGATAACCTGATGCCGATTGGCTGCTGTTCATTTCTTCTTATTTTTTTTTACCTGCAGCTGGCCAGCAGCTGAGTATAACTTTTTTACACAGAACTTACTCTGCTTAGCTGAGGAAGTTGTGAGGTAAAATATATTCCTTTTTTACATAGAGATGCTCAGGTGATATTTTCCTGTCAAGCTTTTTACAGTTATACTGCATCAGTTTCAAGTGATTTAGCATATAAGTATTATGTCCCTTTAAATATACAGTTGTGCTCATAAGTTTACATACCCTGGCAGAATTTATGATTTCTTTGCCATTTTTCAGAGAATATGAATGATAACACAAAATCTTTTCTTTCACTCATGGTTAGTGTTTATCTGAAGCCATTTATTATCAATCAACTGTGTTTACTCTTTTCAAATCATAATGACAACAGAAACTACCCAAATGACCCTGATCAAATTTACATACCCTGGTGATTTGGGCCTGATAACATGCACACAAGTTGACACACTTTCCAGTTCTTGATTAGAGTTTGAACACTGCTGATTTGCTTTCTCAATTCCTTGGATATCTTTTTATATCCCTTTCCTGTTTTATATAGTTCAAATACCTTTTCCCGCAGATCCTTTAACAATTCTTTTGCTTTCCCCATGACTCAGAATCCAGAAACGTCAGTGCAGCACTGGATGAAAGACGCAAGGGTCTGTCAGGAGTCCAAAAACTCATTGACCTTTTATACACACACACTAATTACAAGCAAACAGATCACAGGTGAGGATGGTTACCTTTAATAGCCATTCAAACGCCTTTGTGTCAACTTGTGTGCATGTTATCAGGCCAAAATCCCCAGGGTATGTAAACTTTCGATCAGGGTCATTTGGGTAATTTCTGTTGTCATTATGATTTAAAAAGAGTAAACACAGTTGATTGATAATAAATGGCTTCAGCCAAACACTAACCATTAGTGAAAGATTTTTTGTGTTATCATTCATATTCTCTGAAAAATGGTCAAGAAATCATAAATTCTGCCAGGGTATGTAAACTTATGAGCACAACTATACTAGATGTTTGATTTTATTACTTAAAGTGACTGTAAAGTTTAATGAATAAGTGTCCAGTATCTAAAACTAATTTTAAAAACAGGGGCACTTTCATTCATTAAACTTTACAATGATGATTCTTTTTTAAAATACTTACCTTTTCTTTATGGAAAACAGAATCCTCCTTCCTCCAATCGTTCGTGCCCCCTTTGGCGTCCAGCTTGTAGGGCCATGAAATGATTGGAGGAAGCCAGATTCATCATCGATCTGCTAACTACCGCAGGAGACGCAGGTGAAGGATCGCTGGTTTGTTTTCCATAAAGAAAGGTAAGTATTTTAAAAAAGAAGCTTCATTGTAAAGTTTAATGAATGAAAGTGCCCCTGTTTATAAGATTAGTTTTAGATACTGGGCACTTATTCATTAAACTTTACAGTCACTTTAAGCCTCAAAATATATGCTGCAGAATCTGTAGAGCCTACTAATACTTAGGTTGTGATTCCACTGGGTGTAAATATTGATAGGCATTAATAGTCCTCATTCATACTATTTGACATATATATATAATATATATATATTAGTATGAGCTGTACTTATTTCTTTGCCACTCATGAGATTTTTTATATTTAGAGTCCTGGTTTAACGTTTATTGTTTGTTAAAATAAACATAATAGTATGTTCATAAACAAAATATGTATACATGCAGACATACATATGTATATATTTAACACAATAAAAGCTGGAAGGTCAGAAAGGATACAGCCGCACCAAGCTACATTTTAATTGTGGCTGGAGAAGGGGGGGGGGTAGTGGCATCTTGGGGACTCTAAACAAGGGCACCAGGCCCTAATTTTAAAGGTGCCAGTGGCTGCCTGGGTTAGATGAGCCCTGTGTTAAATTACATGCTCAAATTTGTTACAGCATATAATTGTCTCAATACTCACCATAGAACTATGTTGGTTTAACCCACCCCACAAAGGAATTGAACACAAAGTGTCGTTCATGAGCTGTAGAGAACTGCTGGCACTGAGCAGAAGACAACTGTTGAGCCAATAGGCAGCAGCAGTTTCACAACCCCACCAATCACTAGATGTGTTCAGCATTAGAGCTGTAAAGATTGCATCCAAGGGGATCTTACCAATGTTTATACCCCTTTTGCTGAGGTTAAGCACAGAGTTTTATACAGTCCTAAGAGAGCAGAATATGAGAGAGAAGAGAAAAGAGAGAAGAGAAGAGAGAGTGTAAGATGACTGTGTGTATACACACTACGTATTCCCTTGTATATACAAACTATATTTTTTGGTCAGAGCATTCATTATACGTTTTCATGCACAATGTATTACTTATTTTTATGCTTATTACACTGTAAAACCTTTAGAGCAGGCACTAATTTTCCATTATTTATGTATGATCTCTTCACATTCAAATCCTCTATCAAAATGGAAAATGACTGAATATGGACAGTGCTATACAAATACAAAATGTATGGTTATTTTTCACAAAGCAATTACAGTGCTTCTAAACGTGAGCCCCTTTTTAAATCAGAAACAGTATGCTTTTATAATAATTTGATACAAGAACAGAATTAATTTTAACACAGCTTCATAAATTTTTGTTTTTCTTTTAAAAACCATTATAATAGTGTGTAGTTTAGATTTTCCCCACAGAAATCACACAGATCAAAGATGCTATTCAAGGCAATTAGAGAGGTCTTCTTGATAAAAAAAAATGTGGAAAAAACCCACAGACACATCATATTGTAAACCAAGATTTATAGTAAAGTATTTTGTGACGCGGCTTATTCAAAAGAAGCAAGCTATTGCTAACTGAATAAACATGGCCTTGGTTGGTTACTGTAGTCATTCATTCAAGCGCAAACCAATAATTCATGTAAAATCCACATATCGCTCAACCCTTTACAAACTGACACAGGAAACACGTACACATTTTGTTGACCATACATATGTGCATATAATAAAAAGCATGCGTATGTGCTGGTAAGTCGCTGCAGAAACAGACCCCTCAACTCCTGTTGCTATATTAACCTATATTGTGTTCATAATGTATTCACTGCATCCCTTGTATACCTCTAAAGAATTATGTGGAGTGTACAGTAATAACGATAATAAACACATCATTTGCACTTCTTTAGCTACTGCTGCAGTGTTATCTCTATATAAGAATCAGCAATATTAAAAGAAGATTAAACAGCCAACATACAGTAAAATTGGTAAAGCAAGCCACACAAAAGTGCTTACCAAAAAACAATAATTTATATTTTAATAGTCCATTGACACCCCTCTATCTTATGGAGGATACTACTGCATAATGCAGTTTTATATAGTTAGCTCTTAACATGACATACTACAAATTGATTGGTTAGGGCAGTGCATGAGATCATTTTTATCCAGCCCTTATTGGTCACATCTAAACAGATAAGCTAAACAATTTTGAGAGGTATCTCTCTGGCAGATTTTCCCCATAAATTGAAATGACTTTAATTTCACTTTAAATAAGCAAATAAATCTGCACCTACTTATCAAACCACTGATCACAAACTAAAGCTATGAAATAAGAAAACTCTTCAACCAGCACTGTCTTAAAAAAAAGAGGCTGGTTGTAAAGACTAGAGTGTAATATGTACAATGCAAGAGATGGCCCAAATGTCATGACATTGAAGTTGTATCAAAACACACCTTCTTCCCACTCACCTATGTCAAAAAGCACTGTGCAAACTATATGTATGGAGTATATAGTTTCATTCCAAAAATACAAGCCCAGAGCTTTCTTCATAAACACTATATTTAGTCACTGCAATACTAATTAGTAGACAGGATGACAGTAGCATTCATTACAGAACCCAACAAACTGTAATACACAAGCATCCAGCCAGTGGAATATAAATACATACTGGCAAAAATCACCTTAATGCCAGGTATTATAAAGATTGCAGACGATCTTTGCTATAACCTGCGTCATTAGCAATTACCCTGTTATAACAAGTACAGTACGTTCAACCCTTGGCTATCAGAAAGAGATGTAACGCAATACATAGCAAGTTGCAACCCTCTTTAGTAGCAACATGGTTAACTATGATATACATCACCGCATTGCATCTCTTCCAGCCGGTAGTACACCGGTTCCCCCCGAGTATTGCAAAAGCCAAACGCACCTGGGGAGTAAAGTTCCGCTAACTCCTTGGCTCCAGCGTGCTGAGGGCCCCATCTCGGGCTGTTATCGCACCCAGGTTCATGCTGCGGTGCCTCTGTCACCTCGGCCATCGGGCAGAACCTTGGGTCACTGTCAGCTTCTCCGTCCGCCTTCCTCGCCATGTTCCCTGCCAGCCAATCACGAGAGGCGTCGTCACTCAAGGGGTGGGCATTGAGACATTGCTTGAAGGGGGTGAAAGTGCTCAACCAATCCAAAAGCAATACCGGTACAGAAGCCCTATCAGCGCTAATAAACGTATGTGCAATTTTACCAATAGAAATGAGAAAACTGGAAGGGGGTGTCGCAAAGAAGGAACTGGCCAGTGGGTGTTTGCCCGCATGAGAGGATATTGCATTTTGGGGTTATGTGACTGAGGCTACATTTTGTACCCTACACCCACAGTATATTCACCTGTCAAGCACATTCCGTCTCAAATGTCCCTTGGTTTCCATGGTAACGTGATACGTTCGTTTTAAACACGCTCCATTTAAAAAAAACCTCGCACTGATTAATACAGTTTGTGTATGGATTTTTTACGTGACATTACTACGTCGTTAGGGGTGATTTACGCGATTTACTTATAGTTTTTAAGACTTCATTTTTTTTGTAATGTTTCTTTAAATATTGCCCATCCGCTTCACTTTATATCAATATCACTTGTGGTGTTATCAGTGCGAACACCGGTTTCGTAACGAGGCTGCGTGTGCGATAATTTCGGGATGATTGACAAAAGTTTCCATTCCACTCCCTTTCTTACATTTTGCTTTCGTTAGTTTTGACTTGCCTTGTGCTGTGCATACAGGCAGAAATGATACATGAGCATATATTTCTGGACTGCAAGCGCTAATTAGTCGTGACATCACCCGACATGAGTGGGCTGAAAAGTCAGGAAGTGGCTAATAAACAGAAGAGGTTAGAAGAACTTTCTCAATTTAAATGTCACGTTTTGGTTCACCAAACAACCTGATTCTTGAAACCACCGCTCACCGGAAAATCCTAAAATGTAGTAATTCTATACTCACAATCGGGAAAATATAGCAAATACTTATTAAAGCCATAAAACAACCGAAAATAAACCTTCTATATGTGAATTATCTTCTTAAAGGGACAGTAAAGTCAAAATTAAACTTTCATGATTCAATTTTAGAATGCAATTTTAAACAATTTTCCAATTTACTTCTTTTTTTAAAATTTACTTTGTTTTCTCTGTATTCTTTGCTGAAGACTAAACCTAGGTAGACCGATAGGAGTTTAGGAGTGTCCACATGTCTATAACAGCCTATGCAGCAGTGTTTGCAAATATGTTAAACGTTGCTATAAACAATGTTGCAAACACTGCTGCAAGATGGCTTAAGATATGTGCACATTCCTGAGCTCACCTGGAATTTCTCTTTAACAAAGGATACCAAAAGAACCAAGCAACATTGATACAATAAGTACATTGGTTAGGAACTAGACGACATTTTACTTACTGGGAAGATATAACATGATTTTGGCAATTAAAGGACCAGTCAACACATTAGATTTGCATAATGAACAAATGCAAGATAACAAGACAATGCAATAGCACTTAGTCTGAACTTCAAATGAGTAGTAGATTTTTTTTAGAACACATTTCAAAGTAATGTATATTTCCACTCCCCTTGTACCATGTGATAGCAATCAGCCAATAACAAATGCATATACGTATAGTCTGTGAATTCTTGCACATGCTCAGTAGGATCTGGTGACTCAAAAATTGTAAATATAAAAGACTGTGCACATTTTTTTTAATGGAAGTAAATTGGAAAGTTGTTTAAAATTACATGCTGTATCTGAATTATGAAAATTTAATTTAACCTGAGTGTCCCTTTAAGTGTCACAAATGCTGCAATGGACATTGACGTTCTCCAGAGACCCTTTATGCTCTCCGCAAATGAACATTCATAATGGAGACATTACATTGCAAGACCACTGATATCTTCTAATTCTGTCTTATCCCAGAATTGTGATCTTTGATTGTACAAATGCTATTTCTGTACCATCCACCTATGTAATCTGTAAGTTGCAATAAAAATTATACATATAAAAAGAAAGTACATTGGAAGGTTGTTTAACATTTCATGTTCTGTCCAATCAGATTAAAGGGACTGTAAATACTTTTGTAGTAAAATGTTTCATTATGCATACTAGTAAAACAATTTTGCAATACAATTTCATTGTTTTACCCTCTTCCCATAAGTTAAAGGGACAGTAAAGTCAAAATTAAAAGGGCATTCCTGTCAAAAGTTTGTATGTATTGACAAAAATGTTTTGAGTAAAAGTTAGCACTGTTTAGTGTTAGCATTTTTTTCTGCATGTAAAGCCTTACTAGATATGCTCAGTGTGCCAGCATTTAAAATACAGGTATTAACCACATTTTTCCGGTAACACACAGTGTAGTAATTCAACTAACCTTATATCCAGTCATAAAAAGAGCAGCAATTTAACTTATTGCCAACAGCAGTACTCACACCCACTTAAAGTGAATGTAAATTTTCATGAATTAGTGCCTGTTTTTTAAAAATACTATTAAAAACAGGGGCACTTTCATTCATGAAAGTTTACATAGCAGGCTATTTTTACAAATACCTTTCTCTTAAGCAAAGCCGGATCGCCAATCCCCCGCCTGCTTCTCTTGCTGTACTTAAACAGCAATGACTAAACCGGCTTCCTCCAATCACGTTGTGGCCTCACGAGATGGACGCTCTGAGGGAAGCCATGATTGGAGGAAGCTGGTGACGTACTGTAAGTACAGAGGAACTATGGGCGGGGGATCGGCGATCCGGCTTTGCTCAAGAGAAAGGTAAGTATTTTGAAAAAGTGTTTGATGCAATGTAAACTTTCATGAATGAAAGTGCTCTTGTTTTTAATAGTATTTTTAAAAACCGGGCACTAATTCATGAAAGTTTACATTCACTATAAGATATTGGACCTCCAGTGAACTCTGTTTTTTGAAAGCAGCATGATTCCTAATATGCTACTGCACGTTTCCCACTTGCAACAAATGGATGTGTTGGGTGAAGATTAATTATATCACTTGTGAGATTATGATGTCACTGAGCGCTAATAAACATTTATATTCACATTGCATTTGACCCCTAAGTTGTCAAGTTGGAATCCTGCCTTGCAATTAACCATGACTTTCTCAACCCAATATCACCTTCCCTTTCTTGGCAAATAATAAAGCCAACATATGATTTGGTTCAATAGTTTGGTCACAGATGTTTTATTAATTAATTATTCATAAATAAAACCAAATAAATAAGTATAAATAACCTTTAATATATAACTGTCTTTTTCATTTATTTTACTAAGTTTCAAATAAAAAGAAACACAAGCATCAAAGAAACTTACAAAAGTCCACACTGAAAAATTTGATTGTTATTATTATTATTCGGCTAGATTAGAGTTTTGCGGTAAGAGCGGGGCGGTACTAACTTTCACGTTATTGTCACCGCTCACTTCCCTACAGCGCTGGTATTACAGGTTTTCATAAACCCGGCGTTAACAGGCAAGAAGTGAGCGTAGAACAAAATTGAGCTCCATACCAGACTCCAATACCAGCGCTGCTTAAGTCAGCAGTGAGCTGGTTTTACGTGCTTGTGCACGATTTCCCCATAGACAATAATGGGAAGAGATAGCTGAAAAAAAGCCTAACACCTGCAAAAAAGCAGCGTAAAGCTCCGTAACACAGCCCCATTGATTCCTATAGGGAAAGAAAAGTTATGTTTGCACCTAACACCCTAACATGAACCCCGAGTCTAAACACCCCTAATCTTACACTTATTAACCCCAAATCTGCCGCCCCAGACATCGCCGACACCTACATTATACTTATTGACCCCTAATCTGCCGCTCCGGACATCGGTGCCACTATAATAAACATATTAACCCCTAAACCCGCACTCGCACTCCCCTCCCGCCTCGCAAACACTAGTTAAATATTATTAACCCCTAATCTGCTGCCCCTAACATCGCCACCACCGACCTACATTTATTAACCCCTAATCTGCCACCCCCAACGTCGCCGTCACTATGCTAAATTTATTAACCCCTAAACCTAAGTCTAACCCTAACACCCCCTAACTTAAATATAATTAAAATAAATCTAAATAAAAATTCCTATAATTACCTAAATTATTCCTATTTAAAACTAAATACTTACCTATAAAATAAATTCTAAGCTAGTTTAGGATTTATTTTTATTTTACAGGCAAGTTTGTATTTATTTTAACTAGGTAGAATAGTTACTAAATAGTTATTAACTATTTACTAACTACCTAGCTAAAATAAATACAAATTTACCTGTAAAATAAAACCTAACCTGAGTTACACTAACACCTAACCTTACACTACAATTAAATAAATTACCTAAATTATATACAATTACCTAAATTACAAAAAAAAAACCCCACTAAATTACACAAAATAAAAAAGAAATTAGCAGATATTTAAACTAATTACACCTAATCTAATAGCCCTATCAAAATAAAAAAAGCCCCCCAAAATAAAAAAAACCCCTAGCCTACAATAAACTACCAATAGCCCTTAAAAGAGCCTTTTGCGGGGCATTGCCCCAAAGAAATCAGCTCTTTTACCTGTAAAAAAAATACAAACACCCCCCCCAACAGTAAAACCCACCACCCACACAACCAACCCCCCAAATAAAATCCTAACTAAAAAAAACCTAAGCTCCCCATTGCCCTTAAAAGGGCATTTAGCTCTTTTTCTATTGCCCAAACCCTAATCTAAAACTAAAACCCACCCAATAAACCCTTAAAATAAACACTAACCCCCGAAGATCCACTTACAGTTTTGAAGACCGGACATCCATCCTCAATGAAGCGGGAGAAGTCCTCAGCGAAGCGGCAAGAAGTCCTCAACAAAGCCAGGAGAAGTCTTCATCCAAGCCGGCAGAAGTGGTCCTCCAGACGGGCAGAAGTCTTCATCCAGACGGCATCTTCTATCTTCATCCATCCGGCGCGGAGCGGGTCTATCTTCAAGACATCCGGTGCGGAGCATCCAATTCAAACGAAGTTCTCTTCCCGAATGAATGTTCCTTTAAGTGACGTCATCCAAGATGGGGTCCCTTGAATTCCGATTGGCTGATAGAATTCTATCAGCCAATCGGAATTAAAGGTGAAAAAATCCTATTGGCTGATGCAATCAGCCAATAGGATTGAGCTTCAATCCTATTGGCTGATCCAATCAGCCAATAGGATTGAGCTTGCATTCTATTGGCTGTTCCAATCAGCCAATAGAATGTGAGCTCAATCCTATTGGCTGATTGGATCAGCCATTGTAACAAAAGTCGTGGTCTCAGCAGAAATAAGCAAGGAGAGATTACTTCAAGGTTTAAAAAGTTCTATTTAATTAATCCAGTTTAAAAACGAAAAAGACACAGCAAGACAGATGATACAGCTGCCGCGTTTCCTGCCTCAAGGGCAATTCATCAGAGCTGAGAAACAAGCGTCACTAACAGCTGTTAAATCCCAAAGGGGGAAGGTCAATACAACCAATCAAAATACAATTTATGCAGTCATACATGTTTAACCCATTCACAACCTTCACCCAAATGCATATAATAATATATAGAAATATATATATATACAAAATTACTTAACAACTATAATGAACACTCTTTAAAAATATTAAAATTAGAATTTGGAATATTATGCAAATAATTCATATTATAATCAACAATATAATAATAGAGAAACATTCCATAGAGAATCGTGACAATCATATTCCAATCAGCCAATAGAATGTGAGCTCAATCCTATTGGCTGATTGGATCCAGTAGGATTGAAGCTCATTCCTATTGGCTGATTGTATCAGCCAATAGGATTTTTTTCACCTTTAATTCCGATTGGCTGATAGAATTCTGTCAGCCAATCGGAATTCAAGGGACGTCATCTTGGATGACGTCACTTAAAGGAACATTCATTCGGGAAGAAGACTTAGTTTGAAGAGGATGCTCCGCGCAGGATGTCTTGAAGATGGACCCCTCCGCCCTGGATGGATGAAGATAGAAGATGCCGTCTAGATGAAGACTTCTGCCCGTCTGGAGGACCACTTCTGCCGACTTGGATGAAGACTTCTCTCGGCTTCGTTGAGGACTTCTTGCCGCTTTGCTGAGGACTTCTCCCAGCTTCGTTGAGGATGGATGTCCGGTCTTCAAAACTGTAAGTGGATCTTCGGGGTTAGTGTTAGGTTTTTTAAGGGTTTATTGGGTGGGTTTTAGTTTTAGATTAGGGTTTGGGCAATATAAAAAGAGCTAAATGCCCTTTTAAGGGCAATGCCCATCCAAATGCCCTTTTCAGGGCAATGGGGAGCTTAGGTTTTTTATTTAGGATTTTATTTGGGGGGTTTGGTTGTGTGGGTGGTGGGTTTTACTGTTGGGGGTGTTTGTATTTTTTTTTACAAGTAAAAGAGCTGATTTCTTTGGGGCAATGCCCCGCAAAAGGACCTTTTAAGGGCTATTGGTAGTTTATTGTAGGCTAGGGTTTTTTTTATTTTGGGGGCTTTTTTATTTTGATAGGGCTATTAGATTAGGTGTAATTAGTTTAAATATCTGATCATTTCTTTTTTATTTTGTGTAATTTAGTGTTTGTTTGTTTTTGTAATTTAGGTAATTGTATTTAATTTAGGTAATTTATTTAATTGTAGTGTTAGGTGTTAGTGTAACTCAGGTTAGGTTTTATTTTACAGGTAAGTTTGTATTGATTTTAGCTAGGTAGTTAGTAAATAGTTAATAACTATTTAGTAACTATTCTACCTAGTTAAAATAAATACAAACAATCCTGTAAAACAAAAATAAACCCTAAGCTAGCTACAATGTAACTATTAAATATATTGTAGCTATCTTAGGGTTTATTTTACAGGTAAGTAGTTTTAAATAGGAATAATTTAGGTAATTATATGAATTTTTATTTAGATTTATTTTAATATATTTAAGTTAGGGGGTGTTAGGGTTAGGGTTAGACTTAGGTTTAAGGGTTAATAAATTTAGTATAGTGGCAGCGACGTTGGGGGCGGCAGATTAGGGGTTAAAGAGTGTAATGTATGTTGCGGCGATGTTAGGGACAGCAGATTAGGGGTTAATAATATTTAACTAGTGTTTGCGAGGCGGGAGTGCGACGGTTTAGGGGTTAATATGTTTATTATAGTGGCGGTGATATCCAGAGCGGCAGATTAGGGGTTAATAATTTTATTTTAGTGTTTGCGATGCGGGAGGGCCTCGGATTAGGGGTTAATAGGTCGTTTATGGGTGTTAGTGTACTTTTTAGCACTTAAGTTATGAGTTTTATGTTACAGCTTTGTTGCGTAAAACTCATAACTACTGACTTTAGAATGCGTTATGAATCTTGCGGGATAGGCTGTACTGCTCACTTTTTGGCCTCCCAGAAAAAGCTTGTAATATCGGCGCTATGGAAGTCCCATTGAAAAAAGACTTTACGCAAATTGCGTAAGTTAATTTGCGTTAAGGCCAAAAAAGTGTGCGGTGCCCCTAAACCTGCAAGACTCATAATAGCAGCGGTAGTGAAAAAAAGCAGCGTTATGAGCCTTAACGCTGCTTTTTTACTCATACCGCAAAACTCGTAATCTAGCCAATTATTATTAACAGGTATTTGTAGAGTGCCAACAGATTCTGCAGCGCTATAAACATAGTTGGTATACAGGATAACATTTATAGGGATCAAATGGGTAGAGGGCCCTGCCGAAGTTGCACTGTTTTAGTCGGCTCTTATGAAGGCGATCTACAGACAGCTAGGCTCATAGGCTTACATTCTAAGGGGTTCAAGGGGAAAGCAATGGAGTTAGGAAAGTTTAGTGTTGGTTGTATGCATCCCTGAATAGTAGAGTCTTTAGGAGCGCTTGAAGCTGTTAAAACTAGGGGAGAGTCTTGTGGAGCGAGGCAGGGAGTTCCAGAAGATGAGGGCCAGTCTGAAGAAGTCCTGTAAACGGGAATGCGAGGAAGTAACAAGAGAGAAAGAGAGTAGGAGATTGTGAGCAGAGTGAAGGGTCTGGGAGGGAAAGTATCTGGAGACAAGGTCTGAAATGTAGGGGGGAGCAGTGCAGTTGAGGGCTTTGTATGTCAGAGTGAGGATTTTGTGTTTAATACTGGAGGCAAGAGGAAGCCAGTGAAGGGATTGGCAGAGAGGTGCAGCAGACAAAGTGCGACGTGTACGCAAAATGAGCCTGGCAGAGGCATTCATTATGGATTGTAAAGGAGCTAGGCGGCAGCTAGGGAGACCAGAGAGGACAGAGTTGCAGTAGTCGAGACGGGAAAGGATGAGAGAGTGGATTAAAATCTTAGTTCTGTCTTGTGTAAGGAAATGTCTAATTTTAGAGATTTTTTTTTAAGGTGGAAGCAGCAGGCTTTAGCCAAGGACTGAATGTGAGGAGTGAAGGAAAGGTCTGAGTCAAGGGTGACCCCAAGACATCGGGCATGCGGGGTAGGGGTAATGATGGAATTATCAACATTTTTAGAAAATTGGGGGGGTGGAGATTTTGGAAGAAGGGGGAAAAATAAGGAGTTAAGTTTTGGAGAGATTTAGCTTAAGGTAGTAAGAGGACATCCAAGATGAGATATGAGAAAGACAGTTAGTGACACAGATTAGTAAGGAAGGAGGTAGGTCTGGTGCAGAGAGGTAGATTTGGTGTCATCACCATACAAATGATATTGAAACCCGTGGGACTTTATTAAGGAACCTAATGATGACTTAAAGATTGAAAAGAGAAGGGGACCGAGGACAGAGCCTTGAGGTACCCCAACAGAAAGTGGTAACGGGGCAGAGGATGCTCCAGAGAAGGCTACACTCAAGGTATGGTTAGATAGATAGGAAGAGAACCCAAGAGAGCTGTGTCGCAGATGCCGAAGGATTGGAGGGTTTGGAGCAAAAGAGGGTGGTCAACAGTGTCAAAGGCTGCAGACAGATCAAGGAGGATAAGCAGAGAGAAGTGGCCTTTGGATTTTTCTGTAAGTAGGTCATTGGTAACCTTGACAATTGCTGTCTCTGTGGAGTGATGGGGATGAAATCCAGATTGCAGTGGGTCAAGAAGAGAGTTTAGTGTAAGGAAATGCGATAGACGTGCATATACTAGCTTTTCAAGGAACTTTGAGGCAAGAGGGAGTAGGGAAATAGGACAGCAGTTTGGGGAGGTTGAATGGAGGGAAGGTTTTTTGAGGATAGGTGTGACCAGTGCATGTTTTAGAGATGAGGGGAATATACCAGTGCTGAGGGACAGGTTGAAAATGTGTGTGAGTATGGGGGTGAGGGTAGAAGAGAGGGGGGAGTAGCTGTGAGCGGATAGGGTCGAGGGGACAGGTAGTGAGTTGGGAGGACAGTATAAGGGCAGAAACTTCTTCCTCGGTAACAGGGGGCAAAAGAGCTAAATTTAAGGGAATTTGGGGTTTGGATAATTGTGAGCTTTTGAGGGGGTGGGAGATTGGTAGTAAGTTGAGAGGTGATTTCATTTCTGATGGAGTCAATTTTGTTATTGAAGTGGCTGGCAAAATCTTGAGCTGAGAAAGAAGTTGTATTAAGAGGTGGAGTGAGCGGAGAAGAGTATTGAACGTGGAAAACAGACGTTTTGGGTTAGAGGAAAGAGTAGAAATGAGATTAGAGAAGTATTGTTGCTTATAAAGATTAAGGGCAGAATAGTAGGAGTTCAGGGTGAACTTGTAGTGAAGAAAGTCATCTGAACTCAGATATTTCCTCCAGTGTCACTCAGCAGTACGGGAACATCTGCGTAGGTACCGTGTCAGAGGTGTATGCCAAGGCTGAGGATGAGAGTGTGGTTACTGAGCTAGGGTGGGGGGCAGGGTGTCAATGACCGATGTAAGGGTGGAGTTATAGTGGCAGATTGATTGGTCTGAGCAGGAAAAGGAGGTGATGGAAGAGAGGAGAGGTTTGAGAGAGCTAGCAAGCTGTTGCTGATCTAATGACTTAGTGCTTCTGTGAAGTTTGGTGTAAGAGGTAGAGGAAGGGGGGTTGTAGGGAGGGAAGTGATGTTGCAGGTTAGGAGATGATGGTCAGAAAGAGGAAAAGGGGAGTTTGTGAAATTTGAGATAGTGCATCGATAGCTGAAAATCAGATCAAGGGAGTGATCATGTTTATGAGTGGGAGAGTCAGTCCATTGTGACAGGCCGAAAGAGGAAGTGAGTTGAAGAAGTTGTTGTACAGTTAAAGTGAATGTAAACTTTCATGAATAAGTGCCCAGTTTTTAAAAATACTATTAAAAACAGGGGCACTTTCATTGATGAAAGTTTACATTGCAGCATTTTTTTTTTTTTTAAATACTTACCTTTTTTCTCCAGCCAAGCCGGACCAGCGATCCCCCACCACAGCTCCTCTGTACTTACGTCAGCAATGATGAATACGGCTTCCTCCAATCATGGCGTGCTCCCCAGAGCAAACATTTCCTGAGGCCACGCTGTGATTGGAGAAAGCCGGTTTAGTTATTGATGTGTTAAGTGGGCGGGGGATCGCTGGTCTGGCTTGGCTGCTGAAAAATTTAAAAATGCTGCAATGTAAACTTTCATGAATAAAAGTGCCCCTGTTTTTAATAGTATTTTTTAAAAATGGGCACTGATTCATAAAGTGTACATTCACTTTAATAAGCATACCCAAATCAGCATACCATTTAGTGAAATATAAAGAAGACAATTCACAAATTAACAGCCTAAAAGTGTATATTTTAGTTCAGCTAAGTGGTGCCAGTACAACTGCTAACCTTTTGGCCTTGATCCAACCCCTCTGGTGGTATTTGGTTGTATAGGCTAGCCACAGCTATTGTATTAAGTATGTATTTACTCATAAATAAAACCATATAAACCATAAGAACCTTTAATCTATAAATGTATTTTTTTTAACTTTTATATTTATTTTTGAAATGAAAAATTAATTATACAAAAACCATAGAATGGAATATTAACACATAACAAACATCAATAAATGAATACATTTATTTTCAATATAATCAATTATTTCAAACACAAAATAAAATCTCAGTCCTTGCTGTGGCCTAAATACAAATTAAAATTAAAACAATAAAACATAGTTATTGCTGTTATCCAATTACCAAAACCATTCACCCTATTCTGCAATTTCTTATCATAATTAGTTTGAATAAAGCTATTAAAGGGACAGTCTACTCCAGAATTGTTATTGTTTAAAAATATAGATAATCCCTTTATTACCCACTAGTCCTATCCTAAAGCCCTTCACACGGGCCATTTTTTGCAGTACAGCGGTCCTACCCCTTGCGCTCTCTCCCTCCCCCTCTCTTTTGCTCTCTCTTTCTCCCCCCCTCTCTCCCCCCCCTCTCCCCCTCTCTATCTACCCCTCTCCCCTCTCCCTCTCCCCCCTCTCCCCCCTCTCTATTCCCCCCTCTCTTTCTCTCCCCCCCTCTCCCCCTCTTCCTCTCCCCTCTCTCTCTCTCTCTCTCCTCTCCCCCCCTTCCTCCCCCCCTCTCTCCCCCCCTCTCTCTCCCCCCTCTTCTTTTGCTCTCTCTCCTCCCCCTCTTTTCCTCTCTTTTCTCCCCCCGTCTCTCTCCCCCCTCTCTCTACCCCTCCCCTCTCTCTCCCTCTCCCCCCTTCCCTCTCCCCCTCCTCTCTCTCCCCCCTCCCCCCCCCCTCTCTCTCTCTCTCTTTCCTATCTCTCTCCTGTCTTTCATCTTTCTCTCTCTCCCCTATCTCTCTCCTCTCTCTCCTCTTTCTCTCTCCCCCCCTCCTCTCTCCCCCCCTCTCTCTCTCCCTATCTCTCTCATCTTTCTCTCTCCCCTATCTTTCTCTCTCTCCCCTATCTTTTTTTTTTTTTTTAACTAAAATATTTGTTTTCTACTGAGCTTTCAATTACATAAGTAAGTCCAGAGCAAATTTTTTTTTAACTTTGTTTTCTATGTGCTGTGTAGCACATACATAAGTCCGGAGCTTTGAATTGACTGCGTTGCGCTGTTTTATTAATTTTTGTGAAGCCTCGCAACGCTTTCAACTGATAGTCACACGACTACTCGCGCCGGTGTGGATTCAGCTGCTGTCTCGCGCTAAGGCTAAGTGTGTGGGTGCGCGCGCGTGCGAGGTAAGTGTGTGGGTGCGAGGGTGCACGTGCGAGGTGCGGCCAAGTTTGTGGGCGAGGGTGCGCGTGCGAGGTATAGGTGCGCGTGCGGCCAAGTTTGTGGTTGTGGGTGCGAGGGTGTGCGCGTGCGGCCAAGTGTGTGGGTAGGTCCTGTCAGTTTGTGGGCGAGGGTGCGCGTGCGAGGTATAGGTGCGCGTGCGGCCAAGTTTGTGGGTGTGTGGGTGCGAGGGTGTGCGCGTGCGGCCAAGTGTGTGGGTAGGTCCTGTCAGCTGTGCGCTTGCGAGGTGTCTTCTCAGCTCGGAAGTGCGCGTGCGAGGATCTAAGGCCAAGTGTGTTTGTCTCTACTGCGCATGACGGCTTCAGACAAACAGACTTGGCCTTTTATAATATAGGATTCCCCAGTTTTGCATAACCAACACAGTTATATTAATACAGTACACTTTTTACCTCTGTGATTACCTTGTTTATAATCCTCTGCAGACTGCCCCCTTATCTCAGTTCTTTTGACAGGCATGCACTTTGGCCAATTAGTGCTGACTCTTAAACAACTCCACGGGACTGAGCACAATGTTAGCTATATGACACACATGAACTAACAGTGTCTAACAGTGAAAAACTGTCAAAATGCACTGAAATAAAGAGAGTTCAAGGGCTTAGAAATTAGCATATGAGCCTACCTAAGTTTAACTTTCTACAAATAATACCAACAGAGCAAAGCAAATTTGAATGTAAAAGTAAATTGGAAAGTTGTTTAAAATTGCATGCCCTATCTGAATAATGAAAGTTTAATTTTGACTTGACTGTCCCTTTAAAGGGACATTAAACAAGTTGGGATAGAGACAACATATGTACTTTAATTACTTTACCTGCAAATTTATACTGCAGTGTCTCGCCATTAACCCTTTCTTTTAAGTTTCCGAATTGTACAGCTCAAACTCCCCCCACACATTTCCTTATATGGCTGAATCTATATCTACCATTGATTTGGTAGAACACAGAAGTGAACACTCATTATCTTCTGCATGCATGCCTATAAGCAAATAAGCCGCTGTGAACTCAGTTAAAATACAATGGGGCCTATCTATCAAGCTCCGAATGGAGCTTGAGGCCCTGTGTTTCTGGCGAGCCTGCAGGCTCACCAGAAACAGCAGTTATGAAGCAGCGGTCTAAAGACCGCTGCTCCATAACCCTGTCTGCCTGCTCTGAGAAGGCGGCCAGGAATCGCCAGAATTCAACCCAATTGAGTACGATCGGGTTGATTGACACCCCCTGCTGGCGGCTGATTGGCCGCGAGTCTTCAGGGGGCGGCGTTGCACCAGCAGCTCACAAGAGCTGCTGGTGCAATGCTGAATATGGAGAGCGTATTGCTCTCCGCATTCAGCGATGTCTGTCGGACCTGATCCGCACTGTCGGATCAGGTCCGATAGACATTTCATAAATAGGCCTCAATGCCTGTGTTTCCGATGCTAAATACTGATAAAGGGGTGGTGGATCAGACAACTCCAGACAGCATGGCTATGTAAGTAGTTTTGCTTATTTTTGAAAATCATTTTAAAATACTTGCCAGCAATTTTTAAACAAATGTTTAATGCAAACTAATTTGACTTAATTAGCCCTTTTAGAATATGCACAGATCTCAACATGTTTTATGGCACTTTAAGTATCAATTTCTGCTGTTCCTAATGTAAATGTTTTAATAAAGAGGGTCCAACAATCCAGGAATTTTTTTAAAATCTGTGCTGTCACACATAGTATCATATTTTACTTTATCACTTGAAACCTTATTTCTCTTTTTTAATTTATAATATGTAACCTTCTATTATCAATCCATCTTCTAACAACTACTTTCCTGGCTAATAATATAACCATATGAATAAACTTGTTATAATGGTGTCTTAACATTTTCAAAGAGCAAAATATTACAAAAAAGTTAAATTCATTTATAACTTTATAACTAATGAAATATAAAAGGAGAGTTAAAACCAAAATTGTTTATTTTTCAGGCATCTGCATAGGCAGCGTATTAAGTCCACCTGGGGAGATGCGCACTTTACGAATATATTTGAAACCACTTTTCTCCATTTAGTAAGTCTACAGGGGTCACATAATCTCTATGAATTACATTTTTACAATTCCCTTTATGTCCATGGCTAATTTTCTATTTAACATTATTAAAAACTGCAAGAGCTGGTTCAAAGGATAACTTTCTCTAATCAGCAGTTCAGTTTTTCTAATGGTTAATATAATGTTTGATCTGTTTATGCAAAAACAGTCAAGTGTCAGCTTAGAATCAAGGTAGTTTTAAAAATGAAACTACCTCAAAATTAGAAATGCAAACCTCTGGTAATACCCTCCACAACCCCCATGGACCATCGGAGATCCTTAAACTGAATTCCTCCTTTAAAATCCTTTACAATCTGCCTAACACAAAACAGCTTTGAAATACCCAGTAACTAAAGGAACCTAAATTGAAGGGCTTATGATGCCAATTGCTACTCAAATATTGAAGCAGAAAACACATTTTATTTACATTCCCAAATCAAATCCAACAACATCTCCACCTGTTTAAACACCCTTGAATATGGCATACAGGTTCTGAGTGCCACAGATCACATTACCAGTTCTGAGTCTCCTCAACAATTCTGGTCAAATTTGTCCACTCTCGTCCACTGCCAGCTCCGGAATTCGCTGCCACTAACAATGAGAAAGGGCATTCACAAAATATGTATGCCAGAAATATGCCTGTTTGCTCTACAACATCTTTAGCTTCAAGCACCTCAACATTAAAATTTGGATCAAGGATGGAAAGCTGTTGGTGGCTGAAACCACCTCACAATTATGTGTGTGTAGAACAACACTGACCTATCCCTCAACAAATCCTTCCAAACAGTGTTCCAAAAAAGTTAATTTTTTTCACTAAACCCATCTTTGGCCAGCCACTTGGCTGCAGAAAGGTCTCAAAGGCTACTACTCTTATTGCTTTTGTGAACAAACCTTGTCCTTCATTCATGACTCTGGGTTCTTAAATTAAGGTTGAGCTGCTATAGTCTGACAAAAAGGCCAGCCATATCTGTGCCAGGTCCTGAGAAACAGTAAAGACAGTGCTACACTTAACAAGAGTTGGGACCTTGACCATGTTAGAAGGCACACTATTGTGGCTGTAGATGTGAAAGATAAGAATTTCGAAGAAGCAGCCTGCCATCTGTTCCAGACACTTGAATCTGGATTATGGACTAGACGAACTGTCCAAATTTCACATAACCACCATCTACCAGATTGGTTTGATTGGGACTTTTTATCACTCTGTATATTTATTTTGTAATGTTCACTCCCGTATTTATATATAGGGTTTTTTATTATAGTATTGCACTATATGTTGACATCTTCACTTTTTATACACAGGTATTTGGCGCACTGGTTTTTTTCACATTCAATACACTATTGTGGCTACCAGGACCAATGAGCACGCTATCCTGGAGAGGTCTGAGGCTAAGGACTCACAATGAAGATTGAATGCAAATGTTCCTCCTTATAGGGGTGGCCTTGCATTTCTATTGGCTGATTTTTTAATTCAATTTCAAATCAGCCAACAGATATAGGAAGGGATCAAAGGTGTATATGAATGTGTGTAGATATGCGTGTATATATATATATTATATATATATAATATTTGTGTGTACGTATGTATGTGTATGTGTGTGTATAAATCCATTAAAAAGCATAGTTTAAAACTTAGTAAAGAACACTACTATTTGACCTCCGGCTTATCACACTTCCAACTTAGTCAAATTTGTTTTTCAGAGTGCTCCCATAGAAGTTTATTATGTGAAGGATTTAGTGCACATCTGCTATCCAATATCCAGATGTTAGCTTGCCCCAGGTTTTTGATCGCTAACATTTTACTTTGAATTTGTAATATTACTTCAATATTAATAGCGGGTTGATTTATGTTAAGCAGTTTTAGCATACTATAGCACTAATATTTTTGCGCTCCTCTTGTAATCTAGGCCTAGATGTTCTATCATTATCCTTTCAACCTTTCTTTAAAACTATATATGTGAGAAATCCTGTTTTCTAACAATCTATTTAATTGAACACTAATAAAATTAGCAAATAGCTATCATTACTTTTTCTGTATACAAGCCTTTTTAACTGATAACTTACCAGGCGATTATAAGAACATGTTGAAAGGGGGAAAGGGAGAGAGGGAGAAGAAAATGGCACTACAGAATGGTGACCCAATTAGTGAATTGATTATTGGATCAAATTAGGGAGTGGGTGCTGTATACTAGAAGAGTTAAACAGGACGAGTAGTGGTGTGACCAACTACAGAGATGTACAGTATACTAAATAGCACTCCTCACCATTGATGCCACTGGTAGTAAAGATCTATGTGTCTTTAAATATAGAACATATGTAATGTGCTGTGTAGTGGTGTACACTTATTTGTAGACATGAAAAGTTCCTTATAGATGGGAACACATTGGGGTTTAAAAGTTAAACTATATTAGTTAGGTTAAAAATGGGAAGAACACACATTAAAAACAAATAGTGGAAACAAAGTGATAAGCACCAAAAGAATCTGCACTCGTGGGTTAATATGTGATACAATTCATAAATGAGTAATGACCCAAATGGATTCTCTGCGTCAATACTGCAAATGGGAAACTCGAGGGTCACCCTGGAAAATATCATTAAGTATGTGGTTATCCAAACGTGAGGAGATTCCTAACTGACAAAATTATGACTCACTAAGCAGGTGGAGAGTAATATTGTTGCTTATCGTATTATAGAGGAATATACTGTTAATGTTGGTAACCCAGTAAAAGATCACTCAGTATGAGATTGGTACAGAAGTGAGTAAATGCGAGAGTTAACACAACCTCCGATATGTGCAAGACTGTAGAGTAACTAACTCGTAATAAATGCACAGCACACACAAAAAGACTTTCAATAAAGATATGATTCAGTGCTATGTTATAAATATTCAGCTGTTACATATATAGAGGTCTATGTATCAAAGGTCTTGCAGACCTGATCCGACAGTGCGGATCAGGTCCGTAAGACCTCGCTGAATGCGGAGAGCAATACGCTCTCTGTATTCAGCATTGCACCAGCAGCTTACAAGAACTGCTGGTGCAGCTCCGCCCCCTGCAGACTCGCGGTCAATCGGCCACTAGCAGGGAGATGTCAATCAACCCGATCGTACTCAATCAGGTTGAATTGTGCCGATTCCTGTCCGCCTGCTCAGAGCAGGAGGACAGGGTTATGGAGCAGCTGTCTTTAGACCGCTGCTTCATAACTGCTATTTCTGGCGAGTCTGAAGGCTCGCCAGAAACACGGGCCCACAAGCTCCATATGGAAGATACCCTCCACACTTTTCGGGAGAGCCGTACATCGCTCCCCCACTGAAGCCCTTTACCTAGAGCAACACAGGAGGAAGGTATTGCCTGTCGGATCGGCTGAAGTTTCTACCGCAGCCTGGCAGTTACCCCTGAACTCGTGGCATCTAACCGTGACGGGGAAGAATAAGGAAAAGAGCCCGCGCAGGAACGCTGGAAAGCTTACTTTAGGTGCAACGCCATTTTGACCCCGCATGGGCTGCTGCCCCGCTCGCTGCTGCATTGTGGAGAAGACTGAGGATCGCCCTTCCCGAGGACCTAGAATTAGGAGAAACTAAAAAGTCTGGCAATCGGCGGGGAAGCTGGTGACACCATCCTGATGACTGGGCCTGCTTACACGACTCCGGACAGAGGCTACTGATATCGGTGGCGGTAAGAACACCTGGTGCACATCCCTCAAAACTCTTTTCCTCACTTCATTGCTTTGAAGTGCACAGGCTAGTCAGTACTTCACACTGAGGCTTGGGATGCTATACAGGACAACCCCTCTAAACATACTGCGCCACACTACAGAACACATAGGGTTCCAAGGCACCTGTATGGGGAAACACTAAACACTAGGTACTATGGCTGCATAACGATATAACTCACAGGAATTGCAGACCGTTATACTAAACTTATACAGGGCTGGTGCTCAGTTTGGCGGTTCTATTGGCTGTCTGCCCTTTTACCTATGTGTTTGTGAACTACTGGGGCTGAATATTTACTCTGTTGTTGGGTGTTTACTGCTGGATTTGGCCCTCTCCCAGGTTGTTGTGTGGCCCTGACTGGAGGAGTGCTTGTTGCAGTTGCTGGAACTTTTTTGTTTCCCTTTTACAAACATCACTAAGTACAGGGCTATCACGCCCCATGAGACGCTGAGTTCCTAGACTACTCTGACACCATCCATGCTTTGAAGCTTACCCCTCTGTCACTTATTTGGATCCTCTGGCATTCCCCTCAGAACTGTGGACTGATATTACTGTGGCAACCTGGATTCTTCCATAAAGACTCATAAAGCTTTCATTTTTTGAGACAGGGAGTTGGGAACAGTTGTACTGAAACACCTCTCACTGGTTCTGGGGGAAGGGTTACAGTATAAATTTTATTTATTTAGAAATGTGCACTTAACCATATTTTTCTTTCTTCCTGGCAGCTTTGAAAATTTCTCTGACAGTTATAAAGTATTGTAATTTTTGTTTTTGTTTAACCTACCATGTAGGAGACTGCAAGCTGAAAAGTATATTGTGTTTGTATTCTGATCTACTATCTGCACATTTATTACGTTTAAAACTAGGTCAGTTGCTCCAGGACAGCTGAACTTCCCCCACTGTATGTATATGGAGAAATACCTAACTCCCACTCCAATGGCGAGTCGTAGTTAAACTACTGAACGCAGAAATAAGTCTGGAGCTGAATCTGGAAATCAGGGCCCTAACGTAGAGATTGGCTCAGACACTAACCTGATTGATTCTCATCCAATAGTAAAACAAATATCCATGCTATTCATGCCCAAAATTGACAACTTACAGAGAGGGGTTGACACACTCACGGATGATGTCAAACAATTTTCCACCAGAGTAGCGGAGGCGGAGAATAGGATTTCTGATTTAGAGGACTCTAATGTATCTAACACTAACAAAATTGAAAATCTGGAAAGACAAGCTGTAGCCTTACAATTAAAAATAGATGACAGGTCAAGGTGCAATAATGTATGGCTCCTTGGCCTCCCTGAATCAGTTAAGCAAACAGATATTATCCACTTTGTGGAGAACACCTTACCATCTTTATTAAACATTCCCATACAGGATTTTGCAGGTGGAGTTGAGCGAGCTCACAGGGTGGGCCCAGAGAGATTAAATATGGACAACATGTCCCAACCTCGCCCAATAATGATCACATTTCTACATTTTCAAACTAAAACAGCTGTGTTGAGAGCCTATAGAAAATTGGAAACTCTAACATATAATAATGCCCGTTTACTACTTTTTCAAGATTTCTCTGTGGACCTTATGAAACGTTGTAGAGAATTTTCACCAATCTGCTATAAACTTCATAGAGAGAGTAGACAGGCCTTCTTACTGTATCCAGCCAGGCTTAAAATTACCACCTCTAGAGGCCCAAGATTCTTTGATACCCCTCCGAGGCCCAAGAATTCTTAGAAAAACATGGGTCACCTATACACAGTCCTGCACGGGAACAGGGTAGGGGGGAGGATGGCTGAGGGGATGGTACTCAAGACTCAAGAATGATTCTGATTAAATCTGATAAGTTGTATTTCTTGCTACCTCGAAAAGATGGCTCAGTCTACTACCAATTTGAGTCATCTCAACAAATGTTTAATAGGTCTTTACTTAATGTTTGCTCTTGTAATGTTGTTTATAATTTGTTTAGAGTTTATATGTTGAACTATGTCTTGGAAAATATTGACTCATAACTGCAGTAGTGACAAGAAATGTATTTGTTACAATGTGCTGACCCTCAAAGGTCATGAAGTGAAATATGTACCAGACTGGATTAAGTTGACGGGTCCTTGTTTCTTTCCACACAACATTTGCACATAGTTGGTCAGTGGGGCCTGGTGGGGTCCTGGCGTGATGAAGGGCTGAACCGGGAGTCTGTACAGCACGTCAAAAAGGTGTGTCGTGTTTTTTTTTTCCCCTCTCTCTTCTCTTCTTTGTCCTCTCCCTCCCCCTTTATCCCTTTCTACCTCCTTTTTTCTGTTTTTTCTTTCCCTTCCTCGTACTTTGTCATACCCTGTGCACCTCCCCTATTTGAAGTGTATACATTTAAGGTTTCGTTTAGAATTTAAGATTTAATTTATATTCATGGAATGTAGGGGGTATTCATTCCCCTATTACGAGGAAGACAATTTTAACCCACCTTAGGAAGAAACAAGCAGAAATTGCGTTTCTGCAAGAGACGCACCTCTCGGACTTAGAACATGACAAATTGCTGTCTGATTGGGTGGGGAGGGTAGAATATGCCTCATATAAGTCAGCTAGCAGGGGGGTGGCTATAGTTTTTTGTAAACAGTTAGAATATGAGGTCATGGAGGTGCTCAAAGATCTAGAAGGCCGATACATAATAGTACAAATCCGCATCTTGGAGAAAATATACACCTTATGCAATGTTTATGCTCCGAATCAAAAAGACAGGAAGTTTTGGGACACAATAGTAGCCACTCTCACACCTTACATAGGCACTCACATTATACTGGGAGGAGACTTTAATTTGGCCCCAAACCCTCATTGCGACAGACTTAGAGACCCCATTCGACGCACAGACGGAAAACTACCTAACGTACCAGATACATTTTAGAAAGATGTTTTTGCAATGTTGGGGAATTCCCTAGCTATGTCTGACATATGGTGACAATTAAATCCTGATGGAAGGGATTATACTTGCATTTCACGGGCGACAGCCTCCATGTCTCGCATTGATCTCTTTATGATCTCAAACTCCCTAGTCACTCAGGTAATTGACGCAAAAATCGGAGAGGTTGTTGTCTCTGAACATGCCCCCATAGCACTCTTTCTGGATATAGTTCCGAGGATGTGCAATAGGTGCACTTTAAGATTTCCAAAATATTTAATATCATCCCAAGAATTTCAAAATGACCTAATTCACTGTTGGGATGATTATAGGGCAAATAATATCCAGCACTTAAACACTCCAGAGTTATTCTGGACAACATCTAAAGCTGTCCTTTCATGTAACATCATTGCTTACCTAGCACGCAGAAAAAAACAATACGCGGAAAAAGTTAAACGCTTGAGAGATAGGTTGTCGGAGACCTATCGTGAATACTGTGCTGCTCCCTCGAATCAGCACCACCGTAAATATGTAGATACCAAGGCAGAATAGGATGCGCTACTTGCACATCAAGCTTCACAGGCATTGCTACGAACCAGAGGTAAATATTATAGATACGGAGATAAGTCAGGGAAACTTTTAGCAACGTTAGTTAACATGACCACCTCCTCCAAATGTATAGCTGCGCTGAAAACACAGGGGAAAGTCATAAGAGATTCTAAATCAATAGCAGAGGCTTTTGCCTCGTACTATTCCTCTTTGTATGCCAGTGAACACCCCCCGGAGATGAAACGAGGGACCGCTTCTGGGACAATATCACACTCCCAAAGATCTCAAAGAAAAATTGGGTAGATGGAAAGGAAATTGAGAAAACCATAATGGCTATGTCATTGGGCAAAGCACGTGGCCCTGATGGGCTGCCGATTGAATTTTATCGCCTGCTTAGACCTCAGGTGACTCCAGTGCTCGTGGAGCTGTTTGCTAGATATTTTACAGAAGAACAGACGCCCGCCCCTGAATTCCTGATGGCATATATCACACTGATCCCGAAACCGCGAAAGGATAGCTTGTTACCTGAATCCTATAGACCGATTTCCTTATTAAATTCAGACTACAAGATTCTTACTAAATTATTTGCCAACAGATTGAAATTTATATTACCCAGTATCATACATGAAGACCAGATGGGTTTCATGCACGCAAGATCATCGGTGGTCAATGTGCGCAGGGTAATAGTCCAACATTTTTGGGCCAGATCGTGAGATTGTCTGGTGGCGGATAGACCGGAGGCCTTTCTGTTGTCACTTGATGTGGAAAAGGCCTTTGATCGAGTGGAATGGGCCCACTTGTTCAATACCATGACTCAGGCCAACATCTCCGGCTCCTTTCTTGCACGCATTAAAAATGTATATCATTCCCCGCTGGCTAGTATAATCATTAATAACATGTTCTCACCTAGCTTCCATCTACATAGGGGCACCAGACAGGGGTGTCCCCTGTAACCCCTGCTCTTTAATATTGCCTTGGAGCCCCTGGCCATTAAAATGCGGCAAGACTTTCCTGGCATTGATGTGGCAGGAATCCCACAACATCTCGCACTATATGCAGATGACATGCTCCTATTTGTGCAGGACCCCCAGACGCATTTGTCTAGCATCATGAAAAACCTTACCGATTTTGGCTCATTTTCGGGCTATAAGGTGAACGTGCAGAAATCGGAGATCCTCTGGCTCCATAAGAGACCGTGCTTGGATGTGAAATACCCTTTCACAGTAGCTAAACACGATATTATATATCTGAGCATCAGAATCTCGGCTTACCCCAACAAATTATATGCTAACAATCTGACGACTGTTTGCGCTAAGTTGCATGCTCAAATGAATAGCTGGAAATCTTTGCCTCTATCGTTATCTGGTAGAATTGGATTACTTAAAATGGTAATTCTTCCCAGATTACTATATCCGCTTCTTATGCTTCCCCTGCTCTTGAGTAAATCTGATGTTAAGTTATTGAATACTGCCACGACGGGCTTCATATGGCAGGGGAAGAAACCGCAAATTTCAAGGGACAAACTAAGCATGGGCTTTCTTAATGGAGGCTTGGCATTACCGGATTTTAGATTGTATAACTGGGCAGCGTTGATCCGTTTGGTGGTAGACTGGTAGGTGGGTACACTTCATTTCTGTCAACCTGCCCTGGAGCAAGCGGTGTTAGGAAACATATCATTGGCTTATCTGCCGCATATCACGAATGTGAAATCCATACAGGCTTTGGGCCTTAACATATTGTATAAGGACCCTTTGAAAGCCTGGCAACAAGCACATAAATTCTTGGGAAAAGTGTGTCATGTTTCACACTATTTACCTATTGTTAGAAATCCGGATTTCCCGGCGGGGTTAGAGACTCGGCCTTTCAAATTCTGGGAGCAAAAAGGGTTAAGGTTGCTTAAACATCTGCTAGACCCCCTCACAAAAATGGTTAAAAATTTTGGAACCTTACAGAGAGACTACTATCTCCCTAAGACCCACTTTTATGCATTTCTTCAGGTGCGCCACTATATTGGGACACTGGTCAGAGACAACCCAGAGTGCTGGGAGGGATCCCCCTTTCATCTTACTCAAACGCTTTATACAATGGGCAAATTCTCACTCTCAGAAATCTACCAAACACTCTTACAACATCGCCTTTCGGACCTACGTGACTTTATACAGACGGGATGGGTTGGAGAGGGAGTTAGGGAAGTCACTTGGGAAGAGATAAGGGGCAGCATGGAAAAAACAAGGAGAGCTACATTGTCGGCAGTATACAGGCAATCTCAGATAAGCTTCCTACACAAGGCATACTTCACTCTGAGAGCCATGGTAAAGTGCATACCCACTATGTCAAATAAATGCGTCAAATGTGCAATAGAAAACCCGAGCCTTTTACACTATATATGGGATTGCCCGTCAATCAAACAATATTGGGGTAAAATACAATATTGGATTAAGCAGAAACTGCAGATACAGCTTACTATACACCCTGAAACTATTTTATTCTTGATTTGGGACACCCAACACAAACAACATGATACGTTATTAAGCTTAATTATTCTAGTGGCCAGAAAATATGTATTAAAACATTGGATAGTGAACACAGGCCCCTCCTTTAGAGGCTTTAAAAATATGTTACAGTCCCAAATATTTATAGAACAAATGGATGTAAGATCTGATATTCAGAACCGATTGAGCCTGTTTCTACGTAAATGGCGTAGACTTATATTAACCTTTGAGTTAGAAATTCAGAGACTAATCCTAATGCCATTCAAGGACTCTCCTGGAAGATACTCTAAGAGGGGACTGGGAACATCTGTTTATAGCTCTAGATAACAACATTACGGATGTAACTCCCTCTTCACACCTGGTGCACGGTTCTCTTCCTGTTCTTTGACCCCTTTCTATTCCTTCCCTTCCCCCCCCCCCCCTTTTTTTTTTCCCCACTGGGCCCCACGACCAGTTGCAGTAATAATAACTTTTAGGAACTATGAGTTAGATAGTTTAGTTTATGTTGTTTCAAGTTTATAGCTAGAAGCTAAGTTTAATATTTAAGAGAATAGGGAGTTATTAGAAAAAAAAAGGAAAAGAAAAGGTTGGAGGAGAATACATTCACATAAATAGAGTTCTCTATGACATTGAATAGAGCAAGAAATGTTAAAACATCAGACTCATAGAAGCTACTTGAACTAACACTGCTGGTTTAATAATATTCACACTTGTATATGCTTTTGTACTCTTTTGATGTGTATGTGTTTTGTCCTTCACAATAAAAATGATATTTAAAAAAAAAAAAAAAAAGGAAATAGGATCTGAACATCCTATGGAGGTGCGCTAAGGTCGTGAGATAGTGTAGCCCAAAGTTCAAACGACAATATTCGATTGCAAGGCCGCTCTCCCAAAATGCAGGTATCAGATGAACGTCCTAAAGCAGGAGAAAAGAAGGCGCCAATAAGGTAATAACGTCGAGAAAAGAACAGGCACTAGAAGTGGACGATGAATGTACTCACAAGCGGAGCGTCACTATGACGTGCCCAAAATCGCAAGCCGGGACCTTACAGTCGCCCGGCAGACACCACACGGCAATAGCCACCAGCCAGTCACATGAATCCTTCCACCAATCAGGAACGGATCTGCGCCCACACCTTACTCCAGAGAATCTAATCGTCAAAGGTGTTTAGAAGGGGTGTGTAAATATGGTGCGTGCTATCAATGCCCAAATGTACGATCGTTCAGAAATGTTAGGTAGTTCAGAAGATAGAGGAGATCAACTCCAACAGGGTATGTTTATATAGATATGAACTCAGAAAAACATTTCTATCATATAATATGTTTTGTCTAATGTGTCTTTGGAAGAATTGTTTATATGCATTTTAAATGTTTATGTGCAATCCGATCAACGGATGATAGGTATTGACACACCAATTGTTTCATATTGTTAGGGTAGATCACGTCATTTGTGTGACTAGGGGAGTGTATTGAGAATCAAGATTTGATTGGTTAGAGGGGGTACATATACAGCAGGTCTGTTTAAGGTATAATCAAAGCCTGATGAAACGGCTCTGTGCAGCCGAGAAACGCGTTGCTGGTTTTTAAAACTCTTAAATAATTTTTTTTAACTTGTACCCTGTTGGAGTTGATCTCCTCTATCTTCTGTACTACTTGACATTTCTGAACGATCGTACATTTGGGCATTGATAGCGCACCATATTTACACACCCTTCTAAACATCTTTGACGATTGGATCCTCTGGAGGAAGGTGTGGGCGCAGATCCGTTCCTGATTGGTGCAAGGATTCACGTGACCAGCTGGTGGCCATTGCCGTATGGTGTCTGCCGGGCGACTGTAAGGTCCCGGCTTGCGATTTCGAGCACGTCATAGTGCCGCTCCGCTTGTGAGTACATTCACCATCCACTTCTAGTGCCTGTTCTTTTCTCGACGTTATTACCTTATTGGCGCCTTCTTTTCTCCTGCTTTAGGACTTTCATCAAATAGATTAGATGCCTTCTTTTTTAAATAAAGATAGCAAGAAAACGAAAAAAAATTGATAATAGGAGTAAATTAGAAAGATTAAATTGCTTAAATTTGCATGCTCTATCTGAATCACAAAAGAAAAAAATTGGGTTCAGTGTCCCTTTAAGTCACGAAAAACATGTTAGGGAGCTAGCCGAGGAGCTATGGGATCTTTGTTTTTAAATTATAGTGAAATCTTCTAAACCTTTTCAGCACCTTTGTTGTTATTATCACGTTACGTAATAGCTGTGATACTCAGTATTTAAGAGGTCCGTTTAACACTATTTCCAAGTGTTGTCACCGCCATCTGCGTTATATCTAAACGATTCGCTACTATATAAGCTGTTATTTAGGTTTTGTAATGTAACTCAGTGGGGATAATTATGATACTGTGACTCTGATTACAGAACAACTATTAGATTTATCATGAGTAATTGAACTTCATTGTTTCTCTGCCATTTGAGAGCTTGTATACATTGTTACCATTACCATACCCTTTTAACTCATGGGTGAGTTGATATCACTGTTACACTAACCATAGCAAACTAATACAAAGGAACAGAGTGTTCTGCCAGTTTCTCGGAAACCATATATGCAGCGACAGATATTATTATTAAAGCACAATTGATTAATATCCTTTATACGAGTTGTTGCGTGTCATGTGTTTTTTGCCGGACACGAATTAGAAACTTAGGGCTCTCTGCATAATACAGATTTATGTTAACCCCACATCATTTTTAATGCTACACTCTTGCGATACAAATTGCATAATTGTGTGGTTTCCATTATGACTTTTTAACACTTATAATCTCTTACTTGCTTATACACAGCACATTACATATGTTCTATATTTAAAGAACATATAGATCTTTACTACCAGTGGTATCAATGGTGAAGAGTGCTATTTAGTATACATCCCTGTAGTTGGTCACACCACTACTCGTCCTGATTATAAGAACATGTCTGAAACAATTCTTAAAGATTTTTTTTTAAAATGCATGTGCAATATATATATAAACAAATTTTAAACTTTTTTACAAAACCAACAACACAGAAATCATGTAAAATGTTGTCCCTTTCATTTTCACTACCATGACCCTTAATTTATGAATCATGATTGTTGTTTAATCTCTACATGTAGAGGCTTCTCTTTCATATGCATGATAGAACAATGTTTAATTACATTGATAAAATGTATACAAATAAAATATGCAGCAGCTGCATCTCTTCCTCCTGGGATTTCAGGGGCTGCAGCCGTAGTTATCCTATTCCTTAGCAGCTTCTCCCAACTACTGTAGACAACACATTGGCCTCCAGGTTACCTGGCATACTATGCCTCCAATGTAAGGTTTTCTTTCACCACCCACCAGTCTTGGTATCAGTGCTTGACACTCACTATTCAGCATTGTCTATTTTCAACAGCAATTCATGCCTCCCTGATTTTCTCTCAAAGCCTAGTGTTGCTTTGCAAATTACATATCTCCTGTCACGGTGCCCTCCCTAATTCTGGGCCTCTGGGAACGTCCAGAAAACTCGTGCCCAGTGCCCACCTGCCAGTTTGAGGAAGGGTAAAAAAAAGTTATGAAACAAAGATGACAATAAAAGGTTAAGGTTAATAAAAGTAGCTACGTTTTTGGTAGGGAAAGGGTTACATGGAAGGAAACATTAATGCCGTCAAGGTAGAAAAGGGTTAATATGTAAAAGGGAGTGTGTGTACTGTGTAGCTGTATTTACTGTATGCCTAAGTGTATTTTTAATTAAATTATGTATGTGTGTACCTAAACAAACATAAATAATATAACAAAATATGTTTATGTTAATAAAACACTATTCAACAACCATTAGCTCACTATAATCACTAATTCTCTCCCCCAGCTTCTAAGTCCCTGTGTCTAGTGCACTAAAGCCAATTACAGATGGAAATATTGAGCAGTGTAGAAGCTTTTATACTGCCAGGGAACTGTTACTAGGCAACATACTCTGAAAATGACCCCTGAAGTATTAAAAACTACAAATCCCTTCATTTTGAGCATTAAAAGGAAGTGGTGGCTAAATAGAGCACCCTCTAATCCTTTCCCCCTGTTGAGGACGTAAATTAGGCATGATACTTCTGATATTCTCCTTGCTTTTTAATCCCTAGGTATTTGTAATAGAGCAATACAAATTGAATTCCTGCCACCTAAAGCCAACAAGTGTTGTTGGGGGTTTATGTATATTGTTATGTTTGAATATAGAAAACATTATTATGAATAATTTTTAATTATTAAAATTATTTTTGATTATAATTATTTATTTAAAATGATTAGAACCTCTATATTGAAAATGAATTACGGTATTTATAAATAACACACCTTTTTTTTAATTATTAAAATTATTTTTGATTATAATTATTTATTTAAAATGATTAAAACCTCTATATTGAAACTGAATTACGGTATTTTTAAATAACGCACCTTAGAACTGCTATTGGCTTTAGCACACATGCAAACTTTACATGCCTTAATAGAAATTCCGTGTGCTGTAAAGCTGACAGGAGTAAAATTGTTCTGCATGTGCGCTAAAGCCGACAGGAATTCTATTAAGGGGAGTTATGAATATTTTTATCTTTAAATATAGAAAATAATTATAAATATTTTTTTATTATTTGTAATTATAAAAAACATTAGGGCCAGATTACAATTTGTGTGCAATTTATCACTTTCGCTCTTGTGCAAACACTGCTGGAAGTAGTATTACAAGATAAAGTAAAACATTTTCACGCAAGTGAAACCCAATGCACGTTACCTTCAGGACTTTGGATATCGCTACCCCACTAATTTCTTCTCCCCATAAACTTCAATGGAGTGCATTCTTAAAAAAAAACTAACAATTATTGCTCTCACGCTAACCCGACACCGTGTTAGACCTACAGCGATAAACCCAAAGGTAGTAATACATATTTTACATTTCAATGTTCTTCCCATAAAAGAAAATGTTATATATATATATATATAATATATATATATATAATATAAAATTATATGCAGGTATAGATTTATACAGATATATATAGGCATACATATATAAAATACAAAGAACATTTTCTACTATGTGAAGATTTGAATATAAAATATTTAAAGGGACAGTCTAATCAAAATTAAACTTTCATTATTCAGATAGGGCATGCAATTTTCTTTTTTCCAAAACAGCTTTATTGATTGAAAATCCAGTTACAGCATGCATACATCAGGTGGAAAGTTCCATTTCATAGTATAGTAAATATGCATATACAAGATTTTGCTGTAACATTTTCATACATATAACCATAAAACAAAAATTAAAACCAAAACAGGTAACAAAATAAATACATAACGTTGTCAGAATGATGTAAATGATATAAATGATATAAATGCATCTCCCTTTGTTCACAAAGTTAATAAGGTACCAGTGACTACCCTAACTGGCCTGAGCACCCATTGAGGTGTATTAGCTAATCTATGGTGCCAAATAAATGCTAAATACTTGTGTTTATATACACCTCCCACATTGTTTTCATCAGAATATATGTGTCACTCCTATTATTTTATTTGTATGCATATTCCTCCAGATCCAGTAGTTAGCAGAACTTCTTCTGCCATTGTGCCATAGTGCGGACTTCCTTGCTCTTCCAATTTTTTGGACACTTAGATTACGAGTTTTGCGGTAACAGGGGTGCGGTGCTAACGAGCAGTTTATGTTCACCGCTCACCTACAAACAACGCTTGAATTACGGTTTTTTTTAAACCCGGCGTTAGCCGGAAAAAAGTGAGCGGAGAGCAAAATTTAGCTCCACATCTCCCCTCAATACCAGCGCTGCTTACGGTAGCGGTGAGCTGACAAAACGTGCTTGTGCACGATTTCCCATAGGAATCAATGGGGGAAAGACGGCTGAAAAAAACCCCAAACACCTGCAAAAGAGCAGCGTTCAGCTCCTAACGCAGCCCCATTGATTCCTATGGGGAAATACTTTTTATGTCTACACCTAACACTCTAACATGAACCCCGAGTCTAAACACCCCTAATCTTACACTTATTAACCCCTAATCTGCCGTCCCCGACATCTTCGCCACCTACATTATATTATTTACCCCTAATCTGCCGCTCCGGACACCGCCGCCACCTACATTATATGTATTAACCCCTAATCTGTTGCCGCCAACATCGCCGAACCCTACATTATATTTATTAACCCCTAATCTGCTGCCCCCAATGTTGCCGCCACTATAATAAATATATTATCCCTTAAACCTAAGTCTAACCCTAACCCTAACACCCCCTAACTTAAATATAATTTTAAATAAAGCTAAATAAAATGAATACAATTAAATAAATATTTAAAATGAAATACTTAACTATAAATTAAACCCTAAGGCCTAGATTTAGAGTTCTGCGTTAGCCGTCAAAACCAGCGTTAGGGGGTCCTAACGCTGGTTTTGGCCGCCCGCTGGTATTTAGAGTCAGTCATGAAAGGGTCTAACGCTCACTTTGAAGCCGCGATTTTCCATACCGCAGATCCCCCTACGCCAATTGCGTATCCTATCTTTTCAATGGGATCTTTCTAACGCTGGTATTTAGAGTCGTTGCTTGAAGGTGAGCGTTAGAAATCTAACGACAAAAAACTCCAGCCGCAGAAAAAAGGCTAGGAGTTAAGAGCTTTCTGGGCTAACGCTGGTTCATAAAGCTCTTAACTACTGTGCTCTAAAGTTCACTAACACCCATAAACTACCTAGTACCCCCTAAACCGAGTCCCCCCACATCGCCGCCACTCGATTACATTTTTTTAACCCTCTAATATGCTGACCGCACACCGCCAGCACTACGTTATCCTATTACCCCTAATCTGCTGCCCCTATGACATCTGCCGACCCCTATATTAATATTTATTAACCCCTAACCTGCCCCCCACAACGTCGCAGCAAGCTACTTACAATAATTAACCCCTAATGCTGCCGACCGCAAAGCGCCGCCACCTACGTTATCCTTATGTACCCCTAATCTGCTGCCCCTAACACCGCCGACCCCTATATTATATTTATTAACCCCTAATCTGCCCCCCTCAATCGCCGACACCTGCCTACACTTATTAACCCCTAATCTGCCGAGCGGACCTGAGCGCTACTATAATAAAGTTATTAACCCCTAATCCGCCTCACTAACCCTATCATAAATAGTATTAACCCCTAATCTGCCCTCCCTAACATCGCCGACACCTAACTTCAATTATTAACCCCTAATCTGACGACCGGAGCTTATCGCTACTATAATAAATGGATTAACCCCTAAAGCTAAGTCTAACCCTAACACTAACACCCCCCTAACTTAAATATAATTTACATCTAACGAAATTAATTAACTCTTATTAAATAAATTA